>NC_079505.1:8806204-9106204 GCF_030052815.1 Hevea brasiliensis
GTTTGAAAGTTACAAATATGGGGATAATTAATTCATAGCAAAGCTAGTAGATCATATATTATAATGCATGCTACACTAAAATTGCTCTATTGAAACTTAAAATTTGTCTCAAAAATTTTATTTATTTATCTTTATCTATTTAGAGACCAATAAGCATTTGTCTTATTTATTATTGTCCCTAAATATAATTAATGATAAATATAAAAATAAATTTATATTTAATATTAATTTAACTTTTAAAAATAAATATATTGACATGTGAATATAACTTATAGAGATTAAAATTTTGTCTCTATATATATTTTTATGAGCTATGTTATTTATTCCTAAAATTAGTTTTAGAGACAAATTAAATTACTTTTATTAGTTTATACTAATTATTTTTTATTTTTAAATATATTTTCAAAATCAAATAAATTTGTTTCTAAGACACAAATTATCTTATCGTTACATATTAATCGTTATAGATCACTTATCACTAATAACAACATATTTGTTTATCTATACCATTTTTAATTTAAAATCTATTAGAATTAAAATATATTTAAAATATTTTTTAAAATGAATATAATTTAATTTAAAAATCAATAATTAGAAGAGTTAAAAAAAAAAAACCCACTTGTTGAGATGGCACATCGTTTTCTTTTTTGCTTTGTTTAGAGAAATTTTTCCTTTTTTTTCCTGTTTATCATATTGTTAATCTTTTAATTTATAATTTATAATTTATAATTTAAATTTTTAATTCATATAAATAATTTACTATAACACAGAATTAATAACATTTATATTATAAATATATAATTAAATATTATATTTATTATAATACTTATAAATTTTTCTTAAAAATTTATGTTAAAATAATATTTGAAAATTTTAAAAGAACATGTTATCATATATGGATAATCAATATAAATTAAAATAGTTAAGTAGTGGAAGTGTTTTCATCTAATTTTTTAGTTTTTCCCTAGAAATCATTTAATTTTAAAAAAATACTTTATAATATAAATGCAATTTATTATATATGTGATTGATTGCAACTTTTTAATTATTAGCAACTTTTTTTAGCTCAATAATTAAAAACATTATATTGATTACAACTTTAATCATATATAAATTAGATTGAAAGAAAAATATATACTTTTTTATTTTAATATATACAAACGTAATATAATATCAGTATCTATGTGTTTTTAAGTTTTTGAAAATCACTTTTATTATTCAACTCTTTATAATCTATAACATTTAACATCTTTTATTTATTCATATGTAGTTTAATATGTAACTAGAAATATTTTTTTAACATGGAAAAGAGGGATTTTTTTAGTGTCAAATTAAAAAAAAACTTTTATATAAATAAAATTAACCTTAATAAATTAAAAATAAATAATATAATATTTAGAGATTAATTAGTTTTGGCCTCCCAAAAATTAATTTCTAGTTCTACCCCTTGGACATGTATTAATACCAAATAGAAATATATTATAAATTTTCATATATTAAAACTCATGGGTATAATAAATATTTCAATTATTATGAAAAATTCAATAAAAAATATAGATACAAATTCCAGATAAAACTCTAGAGTTATATGAATGATATTTTTTTCATTGTGTGTGTATAAAGAAATGTTGAGCTTCAAGAGTCAATAATTGTTATTGATAAAAAAAAAAAGTAAATATTTGGTAATAAGGGCTCAACCTCTGAAGTCTAATATTTTTACATTTTTTAAAGATTGTTGATTCTTGGCATTCAGTAATGTTGTGCAGTTCTCACTATTCTAGTGCTAATATAAAGAAAAAAAAAATTGTTAAGTTCATGTAAATAATAATCTTTCATAAATTAATAAAAAATTTTAAAAAATTAATATTAGTATGTTAAGTTAATATTAAATTAATAAATATAATATTTTATAAATTAATTTAGCTTTAATAACAAAAAAAATGTCCTTTAATATTTAATCAAATTGTTTAATTGACTCTTAAACACCAGTTAATATTACTTAATCGGATTTCACAAAATCTGATTTTAGGGATAATCCCGACCGAATATAGGACTTATTCTCAGACTTCTTAGTACAAAATTAATAAGTCAAATTTCGTGGTTTGTAGTTAATATTTAATTGAATAATTATTTTAAATTTTATACAAATAAAATAGATTATAAGTTAATTTAAATCAAATGAGTTTAAATCAGATAAAAATTCAAAATCAATACAAACTCAATTCAAACCAAACAAAACCGTTTAATCCTGCAAATGTGAGTATCTCTCCAATGGCTATTTTCTAAACTTGTCAAAACTTCCCTTCATTTGATAGATTCTCACCTGAAAATGGTGTTGCTGAATTAAAATTGCCATTCATTACTTTAAAAATATCAAATTTCTAGTGGGTGTAAATTTACATCCATTAAAGTTAATCAACCCTTTGCATCCGTTAGGGTTTATTTAATGCATCTTATTAGCACAAGAAATTTTTTACATTACGATTTTTTTACTGAGTGTAAATATACACTCATTAAAATTTATTTAATGTACATCATTTATATAAAAATTATAATTTTAATAATTAATTATATAAAAAAATATATTAAACGGATGTAAATCATATTTAATGAATTAAAAATTATTTTTTATATAAATATAGTATATTAAATAAACTTTAATGAATACAAATGTCCGCTCATTGGGTAAAAATATTAATGGTGCACTGCACAAGGCACCTTTCTCTATTCATAGGTGTGAATCAAAATAAAGAGCAACAACCAATGAGCCTTGAAGATGAGAGAGAAATTCGTATGTGACTGATCCCAAAATGAATGTATGTACTTTTTTTTTTTATGAAATATGATTTCCACAGAAAAATGATAGCCGACTGAACCAGCAGAAGAAAACACTCGAGGCCCAAGGATACAGCAAAGAACAATGAGAGAGTTTTCTCTCTACAAACTGTATAGAGAGATAAAGTATGTATTACAGTACAGTCAATATTTTTCTTAACTTTATGAATTACTTAAATTTTAATTAAGTAAATTTAGTTTTTGAGATTTATTAAAATTTATAATTTAATTCTTTATTTTCAGTTTGAAACTAAAAAATTTTTAAAATAATACTACATTCATCCACTTTTATATAGCATTTAAGATTTTTATATAATAAGTAAAAAATAATTAAATTATTTAAATTATAATAAAATTTCTCCTTAATTTGAATAAATTACTCTTTATCTCACTTTCTCAAGTAATTAATTTAGTGAAGCCCAATAATGCCCTAGTCATTTTTAATGGGGGTGTTTTCTTCATTTGCACCTCATCAAAGTGAAATTAAACAACTATCGTCAAACAATTTCACACTTGAAAAGGTGTAGATAAATTAAAGCAATCATTATTTCCTCATTATTTGTTAGTAGTATTTGAGCTCTCCATATTGCTTAGCTGTTTAGATAACAAGATGACACAAGAAAAGAAATTGAGCGTATATAATGTGGAATTCTGGAAAAAAGTGTGAATTCACACTTGAGATTGAGCTTTTTTAAGGACCACATATTCTCTTTGTACAAAATCATGGATCTTGCTCACATTAACATGAAAAAAGAAAAAAATCTCTCCAATGGCTACTTTCAAAGCTTGTTAAAACTTCTTTTTCATTTTCCAGGTTCTCTTTCTCACATACTTAATTTTTAACTTTTAAAATTTTTTTAGGTAATATTGTACTACAATGTGATCTACGTCTAGTTCTTTAAAATCTTGAATTTTAATTTTAATTAAATCAATTATATATATAAAAAAAAAATTACTGTATATGTAAAACAATGGACCACGTTACGGTTCATGTATGAGAGTTGTTCACACAGATAAAATTATAAACGAGAATTGATCTACTGGTTGGACAAATATCAAGAGAAGACAAGGAAATTTTCGTTACTTCGGCTGCTCTTGCAAGGCACAAATTTCAGTAATCTCAAATAATATTTTTTTTTTGTAGAGAAATTTCAGTAATCAAATAAATTTAATTTAATATAGATTTAAGATATAAAATATATGATAAAATCTATTTATTAAATACATAAATCATATTTATTTGTATTTTGAACCGATGAGTTTATATGAAAATTGTGTTCAATGTGTATATATGAATTAATGGTTTGCTATTTCCTATTTGGATTTGTAGTCCTTGTATTAAAACGAGAAGTAATTTTCTTGAATAGAAATTAAAAAAATATATATTATTCCTATTTAAGAAACATTCAAATTCTCAGCATTCAAGATTAAGAAAGCAACTCAAAAATAGGAAACAACATTTCTATTTAAAGGATTTTGGCTGTATCCAAGGCAATGATAACAAAAATTATATAAATATATTCCATTTTAGTGATTTTAGGATGCCAAATGCAGCGTCAAGGGTAAAAAAAAAAAAGTGAAAATAATATTTTTAAGAAATAAAGTCAATTATTTTATTAAAAATATTATAATTAAATCTAATTCAAAATTTTGAGACATTTTTACTATATAAATAAATTAGTAAACAAGTTTCCGAGGGGCATTTATAGGAATGAAAAATTTTAAAATCCAATTTTATATTTTCACATGTCTTTTGAGCATATAAATTTTATTTATTAATTTTAAAATTAAATTAATTTTACTAAATAAATCCATTTAAATAATAACTAATTAAGGAATGCTATATCACCCATTAAAAATGACAAGTTGATCAATAAAATCGTGACACTTGTCAAATGGCAATTGGGACACCTCCTCCTTAATTCACTGCAAATAGAGGTGTTCTGATATTAAAAAAGATCATATCAAAAGATGATAAAATCAAATCTCAAGTCATCAAAGCTTTGTGAAAGCTACAAGCTATAAGCTCTATAAAACTTTCACTCAAGTAGCCCTTCTCCAACAAATCGAAGACGTTTTCCCTATCGATTTAATAATAATCTCTTGAAACCCTTAGATCATACTCTCCAAAAGAAACAAAGTTAAAGGATTGAATTTCTTAGTTTAAGAAATTTCACATTAGAGGTTGTACTCTGTTTTTAAATTAAATTAATGCAAATTGATATTTGTTTACCGCTGTCCTGTGTTTAGATTTTAGAAACAAAATTTATGTGTGCACTATAATTTTACAATAATGTAATTTAATTGATTTTTTTGTCAATTTTATGTTTAAAATAAAATAATTCAATTCTTTTTAACTTAAAAAATTTTTATTTTAGAAAAAATAAAAAATAAAATTTAATTATATAAAAATTTAATTAAATTCCTATCATACAAATGATTTATTTCAAATGATAGACTCTCAACTTTTCATCGATATTTAGCCCGTTTCGCTTACTTATATCAACTAAAAATTCAAATGTAGTGTACGAGTAAATTCCAAAAAATTTGCATGCCTCGTTAATTATATGACCCTACAACCAACAATTGTTGCATGCCCAACAATTGTGTGATCCATATCTAGAAATTTTATGAATAAATAATTATAAATCTTCATCTATATTTTTCTGACTTTCAAACCTATTTATATTTTATCAATTTCCAATTCTCTTATATTATAACTCAAATATATTCAACGTTCACTAATTCATTCTTGATGTACTCTTATAAATAGAGATATCGTGATCAATTTTATATACACTTACCAATTTGCCATGGATAATGAGAAGGGAGAAATCAGTGTCAGAGGTAATGGCACAAAGAAGATAATGTCCAAGACGGCTAGAGCTCTAAAATGTAACGCCTCACCATATGTAGTTCAGACATTTTATCGTCCCGACGACTAATGTCTGTTTGAACAGTCAAAATGTCTGGAACTACACCTAGACTATAGTGAGGAGGCATAAATTGAAGAAATAAATGTTAAGAAAATATAGGAAAATTTTTGAGAAATAAAATAAAATTTAGAGAATTTATTAATTGGTATAAAAAAAATAAAAATAATCCGATGAGCACCATGAAAGGCATTTTGGTCATTTCACCCCTAGAGGTGAATTTTGACTTAAATGTCAAATTAAAATTTGGAAATAGAATAATTAACATAAATTAATTTTATGAATTTGAATTTGAAAAAAGAAAGGAAAAGAAAAGAAAAGAAAAGAAAAGGCTTAGGAAAATTCAAAACAAAAAAATTTATATAAATAGGCACTAGAGGACAAACTCCCACCCACTTCCATCTTCATCCTCCATTTCGTCTCTCTCTTTCTCTCAGTTCCTCCATTGTTGTCAAGCTTCCAAGCTTCTACCCATCAAAACCTTTAGCACCTTTCACAAAAAATACTCCCCACTCCACAAGGAAGCCATAGATACCCATAAGAAGCAAGAAAGTTGAGGTTTGGGAAGCTCAAGTAAGGTTAGTGCACTAATCCCTCTTCTTCTTTTTATTAAACATGAAAAGCATGTTTAGCTAAGCATAAATACCATTAAAACAAAAAGAAAATCTAGAGGAAAGAGCCCTTGAATTTTTGGCAGCAATGGAACTTGAAGTTTATTGTTTTTAAGTGATGAAAAATGGTTCCATGAGAATGTGTAATTATTGAAATGTTTGGGTGTTTGATTGTGTAGTGTTTGTGTAAATTTGAAATTTTGAAAACTAGGGTTTGTGTAAATATTGAGGACTTTGTGTAAAATGTTGAAATTGACCTATTGGGATGAGATTGTTGCTTATAGAAGTGTATTGCATGCAAATTGAAGTAAGGAAGTTGGAGGAGATTGAGTTTTGGAAGTGTCAATTTTCTGCAGGTTGTGTTTGTTGAGGGCAGTGTACATTTTAGGCCATAAATAAAATTGTGTGACCCAATTGGTATGAGGCCAATTGGAGGTGAACCTAGACCCAAAATAGCCCCTTTTCCATGAAGAAACCATGCCCAAATTATGTCCAAAACTTGAGCTAAAGACTGCCCAAATTCGGATTTCCCTGCACCCAACCCAGAAAATGACCAAATGAACAGTACGTGTTCATTTGGTCATAACTCTCTCTATATTGGTCCAAATGACCTAAAATTTTACCTATGGAAAGTTTAGACATAGGGCTACACTTTTCATGAGGACCACTTAACCCAGTTTTGCCTTTAACAAATTCAAATTGTTAGCACAATTTGGGTCACTGAAACTGCCAACCCAGAAAATGACCAAATAAACAGTACGTGTTCATTTGGTCATAACTCTCTCTATACTGGTCCAAATGACCTAAAATTTTACCCATGGAAAGTTTAGACATAGGGCTACACTTTTCATGAAGACCACTTAACCCATTTTTGCCTTTAACAAATTCAAATTATTAGCACAAGTTGGGTCACTGAAACTGCCAACCCAGAAAATGATCAAATGAACAGTACGTGTTCATTTGGTCATAACTCTCTCTATACTGGTCCAAATGACCTAAAATTTTACCCATGGAAAGTTTAGACATAGGGCTACACTTTTCATGAAGACCACTTAACCCATTTTTGCCTTTAACTAATTCAAATTGTTAGCACAATTTGGGTCACTGAAACTGCCAACCCAGAAAATGACCAAATGAACAGTACGTATTCATTTGGTCATAACTCTCTATACTGGTCCAAATGACCTAAAATTTTACCCATGGAAAGTTTAGACATAGGGCTACACTTTTCATGAAGACCACTTAACTCAGTTTTGCCTTTAACCAATTCAAATTGTTAGCACAAGTTGGATCACTGAAACTGCCAACCCAGAAAATGTCCCAAAATACTATTCCTTTGGTATTTTGACCATAACTTGAGTTCTATAACCCCAAACTCAGTGATTCAAAAACTGAAATTCTAGTTTAAACATAGAGGAGCAATTGTAATGAAGGAATTGTGACTAAATAGACATCCCAACCTAGTCAAATTCCTAGATAAAGATAACACATCAACATGAACCTAAAGAAAGATTCATGGGAAAAATGCTATATATGATAATTAAAATACTCATAAGGAGAATTAAATATTAAAAATGATATGAATATGTAAATTAGGACTAATGTCCTATTTATATGAAATTAATGGTATCAATGAACAGTAATAAAAAAAATAGTAACAATGAATAGTGCTAAATTAATTGCCCATAGTATACCTAGACTTATTTATTTAGTTGGATAAATTGGTATACCAATTAGGGACTTCAGATAGCAGTACTGCCAACCGAGAAAATCATGAACTGACAATATATGTCTGGTATGATTATTCTACAGGCTATATGCCTACTTACTGGCCATTGTGCCTACTTTATTTCTGGCTTTACAAGCGGACAATGGTCTTGTGCCCGATACCGGCCTCGTGCTCGAGACGATATCGGATAGACATATGGCTGTCTAACCAGTATACACCCGTACATCCAGCTTTTATAATTTGTTATAGGTTTTCTTGGGCACTGAAAAAAAAAATAATTAAGATTTAATATACAATAAGTAATCATAAAAGATCCCGATAATGTTAATTGTTTCTAAAGAGCAATAAAAATATAAAAGACCAAGAAATTATGAGTTGCATATATTGTTTCAAATTATTAAATTATTGTTATTATAAATTATGCACCACTAAGCGTTATGCTTAGCGCGTTGGTTTTCCATCGCGTAGGTACTGGAGATCGGGCCCCGATAGCCGCAGCATGAAGCAAGAAGACAGTGAGTGCAATCGCGAGCTTTGATCAGATCTGCCATTGTCCAGAGTCACCTCACTGGTCTTTTGTATTTTGGTAGGGCCCATGTATAGACTAGTATTTTGGTTCATTATGTTTAGTCATGATGTAATTACTAGTTTATGATGTATTTCATTTTGGACTTGTAATTAAACTTTGAGATTGAAATGAAAACTTGTAATTTATTATCTATGAATTTCTATATGAATGCAATAGATAATACTTCATTTTTAGATCTCATAAATAATTGTAAATGATATGATACATGAGAATATAATATGGGAATGTGTGAAATGAATATGGACATGTTAACAGGTGATTAGTAGAACCCGCCAGATGCTAATAAAATAAGGGAGGCTCTGTCCTGGTCTCCACAGAAATAAGATATAAAAAAAAAAAAAATTCTACACATAGAATACATGTTTTAAATGACATCAAAAGTTTACAATAGATATGATAAAACAAGATAGGGTGCTCCGGCACCGAATGTGGTACTTCTTGCTCGGCTATACGGTAGACGGGTAAGGGGCGTCACAAAAAAAGTGTTTGGAGGAAAACGAAGGAGACCATGATAAATGCAAGTCCAAGATTGATTCTTTCCATTCTTCCTCTTCTATTTCCCGTCCAAGAGAAAAATTGCCACCTTTAAGGCTCAGGAGTGGTTTATTGACTGATATCTGAAGCAAGTAGTAGTAACAATTTTCTTTTTTCTTTTTCTTTTTTTTTTTAATGTTTCTATTAATCTATGAAATGATGTTACTGATGATATCTGAAGCAAGTAGTAATGGTTTTCTTTTATCTCTATGGGTCAGATTTTTATTTTTATTTTTTTATTTTGAAGTATGACAAAATTGTTAAACTCAGCCTTTATAAAATCATATAAAGAACAAATTGCATGTCACTGAATTAATAAATGCGCATCACACATCTCTCACCTAAAAAAAATTAGAAATGGAATATCTTAAAAAATGAATTAGGAGTGGAAAAATTTGTTTCTAATTTGGTCATTAATAATGACTATAAAATGAATTTTTTTTCTGTTTTTAAAATAGAAATGGAATACCATCTTTATAAATAGAAAAAATTTCGTTTCTAATTAGAAAAAAAATAAAAATAAAATAATTCTGCTATTAATGAGAGAAAGAGATTAATCATTTTTGAATTAGAAATTGACTTTGTTTTTTATTTTTAATAATAAAGAAATTTTTTAAAAATCAATTATATTTAAATGTAGATTTTTTTTCAGTTTTTAAGTCAAGGCAAAAAAAAAATAAATTTATTCATTTTAAAATCATTTAGAAATAAAAAAAAGTAAATTTTGAATAAAATAATAAATTACAAATAAAAATTAATTACTACTAAAAAGTAATATAGAAATATTATTACTGATGCTTTAAAAAATAAATATAAAAATATTAAAAACAAACTACAATGAAAAATTACTAATAAAAAATTATCATTAATATATTATAATAAAAAAATAAAACGATAAATAGTATTATTAATAAATTAATAAAAAAATAATTTAATAATGGAAAATAATATAAAATTATTATTAAAAACAAATTACTAATAAAAATAAATTAACCAAAAAATTGCTATAAATAAAATATAATAAAAAAATTACTAAAAAAAATAAATTACTAATAAGACTAAAATGGAAGAAAGTGTTAAAAAAAAAGAGAAAAAGATATGAGGAAAATAAAAAGAAACATAAAAGGAAGAAAATAAAAGAAAATGGAAGAAAAAGTGAAAAGAAAGAAAAATGAAATGAAAAAAAATAACAAAAAAAAAGATGAGAGAAAAATGAAATGAAATATAAAAAAAAAAAATAAAATAAAAGGAAATAGAAAAAAAAAAGAGTAAAATGAGAGAAAAGGAAACCAAAATAATGACAAAAAAAGAAAGGAAAAGGCTTTTTATACTCCATTTAGAAATAGATTGCAAAACCTATTTCTAATAGAAAAAAGGAAAACTTACAAAAAAGTACTCTAGAGTTTCACTCATCTTCACTCCATTAACAAATCATAATTTTCCATCATTCTCCGTCAATTCTATGCTAATGTCGATTAAAAAAAAAATACATATTCATCAGATCATTCTTCACATTCATTTACATAAAAAACAAAACAATGAATACAGGTGCAATGGAGCTGAAAATCAAGTCGTCAGTGAGGGAAATTGCCGAACTTATCATCAACACTTGTGCTAGATGTTTTTCTTTAGGTTGAGTAGTCGTTATTTTCTAGGTTAATCGTGGAAATTTGTGTTAATTCTTGCCAAGCTCTTTGCTTCAGCATACCATGGTAACAATTGAAAAGAGCTATTAATTCAAGAAAAATTCATCAAAGGGAACCTTATACAATTTTTTAGTATAAACCTTCAGCTTACTCAGATTATCTATAACTACATTTTCTGCTCCTTTTTTTTTTTTTTACCTCTTATCACCAAATCAAATTCTTGTAACAACAAAATCCATCTAATCAGTCTAGGCTTAGCTTCTTTCTTCCGGAACAAATATCTAATAGCTGCATGATTTGAAAACACAGTCACTTTTAAGTCTATCACATAGGATATGAACTTCTCAAGTGTAAAAACAACTGCTAGGAATTCCCTCTCAGCGGTTGCATAATTAATTTGAGCTTCATCTAGTATTCTACTTGCATAGTAGATAGCATAGGCTTTCTTGTCTTTTCTTTGACCAAGGACTGCACCAATAGCATAATCACTCACATGATCTCAAAAGGTAAAGTCTATTCTGATGGTTGCATAATTGGTGCTATAGTCAAGGCTTTCTTCAACTTACAAAAAGCATCAAGACACTCTTGGTCAAATACAAATGGTACATCATGACTTAATAAATTTGAAAAAGGTTTAGCTATCCCTGAAAAACTTCTAATGAAGCACCTATAAAATTCGGCATGTCCCAGAAAACTTCTGACACCTTTGACATTGTTGGGTGGAGGCATCTTTTTAATTACTTCAATTTTGGCTTTATCAACCTCTATGCCTCTGCTAGATACTAAATGTTCTAACACTATCCCTTTTTGTACCATAAAATGACACTTTTCCCAATTTAAAACTATATTAGTGTTTGCACAACGCTGCAAAAGCTTAGAGAGATTAACCAAACAAATATCAAATAAAGAACCATAAACATAAAAGTCATCCATAAAAACTTCCATCATGACCTCTATAAAAAAAAAATTGTCATCATACATGTTTGGAAGGTGGCTGGTGCATTGCACAAACCAAACGACATTCTTTTGTAAGCAAAAGTTCCATATGGGCATGTGAAAGTTGTTTTTTTCTTAATCATTTGGATGGATAGGAATTTGGAAAAATCCTAAATATCCATCCAAGTAACAAAAATATGAATTTCTAACAAGTCTCTCTAACATTTGGTCTATAAAAGGGAGTGGAAAATGATATTTTCTCGTGGCATTATTTAATTTTTTGTAGTTTATGCACATTCTCTAACTAGAGACTGTTCTAGTGGGAATCAATTCCTTGTTCTCATTTTTAACCACTGTAGTTCCACCTTTCTTTTGGACAACATGCACAGAACTAATCCATTTGCTATCAGAAATGGAGTGTCACACCTTACCCCTCTGTAAGGCATAACATGATCCCGTAGAATACCTAATGAACTACCGAACTTCACCTACAGATAATTCATTAAGTACACTACAAGGGATTTTAAAACTATTTTCTTGCATTTTGGAAGTGGTGAGCATTTTGGTAGGAATTAAAATCATTTATTCAAAGCTTATAAACTAGTAAAATTTTTTGTCCATTTTAATTTTACTGCAAATTTTATAAAAATTTTGACAGAGTTTCGTTTGTATTTGGAGAAAACATTTCTTCAAATACCTGAGAAAAACACTTCCAAAAATTTTCACAACTCCCAACCACCAAATAATTTCAAGTCAACTCAATTTAATCCACTTCAAAAATAATTCCACAATCCAATCAAAGTTTATCATCTCAAAATATTTAATAACTTCATTCACAGTGCATAAAGTATGAAATTCACAAACTACAAATATTAATTTACAAAAAGAAGTTCCAAAAATAATATTATTACAACTTATTATACAACTGCTCACTTTACATTGATACTTATGACATTACAGTATTTACATCAAAATAACTACAAGGGTATAAAACAATACCCGTACAGAAAAGGTCAATGAAGTCTTCAATATCGATAGCAGCTCACTCTGCTGCTTTCTCCTTGCTCTTATCTGCGACAGCAAAACAAGCTATCGCTGAGTATAAAAATACTCAGTGGTGCACAATAAAAATTTGAAATACAATACATAAATCATTCATTGCCAAAACACAATTTAAATATTTCTCAATCACATTTCACAAATTATCAAAGCTCATAATAACACAATTTAGTCAAATAATTTAAGAACACAGTGTTGCCAATTCATATACAACTTAAGCCATGACACAAAATTTCTGATCAATACCGCGTTGTACACCACGACAAAGCAATCTACAACCCCACTAATCGAAATCAATGAGGGAGGTGGCTAGCTAGCTAATGAGTACTCATCTGATCTACAACCTCAACTAGTAAACCAGAGAGGGAGGAAAATAATCGATCTCACCCCATAAATGGAGGAGGAGTAATGTGATACTGTCATGCTAAGTGTGAACACAAAATCAATTCAAAACAATTTATTCAAATAATTCATGAGAAATCCAATAAATTTCCAAAGTCATAATTTCATTCATAAGATGGCAACACAATTCATAATTAACTTCAAATTTTCATAAATCACACTAAATCAATTTTTCAATGACAAAAGGCTCAAAAAAGGTTTATTGTGCACAAACCTGACGTGAGTCGCCTCTAGGCCTTGACTCAGTCTCTCAGAGCTTCCAAGTCTTTTTCAGCTGAAACACACAGTTTCACAGTGTTTTAGTACCATAACTTAGCATAAATCCAAAAATAAATTTAACTTCACTTATACCCAACTCTAATGTGCTAAACTCGACGTTCTTGAAATTTTTGTGTTTCGGGTTACTATTCACTATACTATTCAAGTCAAATTGTTGACTTTCTAAGGCTTAATAGGTATGGGAATTCCAACTTCACCCACATACCACATTTTGGTCACCAAACTTGTTGGTTTTGGCCATTTTCTCAAAACTTAAGTCCTTTAGGCAAAATTGAAAATTTTCAGTTTTGGTGCCTTAGGTTACACTGTTCCATTGGTCACTTTTCTGTTGGAATTTGGCAAAACTTCCTTCATAAAAAATGTTCCCTATTGTTTTAAGTTTATTCTCCTTTTTTAATCACTTCAATTGGAGTTTTGTAGCTCAAGTTATGTCCAAATTATTGTTACTATTCATGCTACAGATTTTTGTTCTGGCAGATTTATTAATCCAACTTTGTTCAGCAATTGATCAAGTTAAGTCCATAATTTGGCCTAATTTTCTTCATATGAAATGTTCTACCATGTCTTAGGTTTCCATCGGTTCAAGAATCACCTAAATCGGAGTTTTATAGAGAGAGTTATAGCCATTGAAACTTTACTGTTCATATGGTAAATCTACAGTCTTTAGATTCAGTGATCCAACTTTTGCCTAGTAATTTGATTGGGTTAATGGCATAATTTGAGTTGGTGTTCTTCATAAAAGTTTTAGGTCTATATCTCATCTAACCACTGGTAAAATTTCAGGTCATTTTGACCTGTCTAGCTCGAGTTATGACCAAATGAACAAACACTATTCATTTGGTCAGTTTGTGCAGGGCAGCTTGCAATTTTTCAACTTTGGTCAATTTGTTCACTAGGTTTTAGTCACTTTTTGGGCATGCTTCCTAAATGAAAATTGTGTCATTTAGTGCCTATTTTCAGTCCCAATTGGTCCCATACCAATTGGACTTGTAAAATTTCATTTTTGGTCCCTCAAATTTGATTTGGTCATGCTGCAGTAGCATAACCACACTCCCTCCGAATTTGACTTTAATTCCAACACTTCTAACACACTTAATTAGGTCACAAATGACCATTTCTCACTTCACATTAGGTCAAAGACACCATTTACAAGTTTTTCTCATTTTTGGTCTCTAAACCCTAATGTCCAAAACCCTAAGTTTGTCCAATCTTCACAATTTATGTAATCTAATTATACAATTCACATATATAACATCTATTCACCAAGATTTCATGTTTAACCTAACTAAATACCATCAAAACCTTAAGGTTCCATGGTTGCCACACTCTCTCTTCCCTTATTTAAGCATGGTTTCCTTTATTTCTAATGCAATTTCATCACACATAAACTTAAATTCATGAATTCAATAAGAACCTAAACTTGAAATTGCACTTACCTCAATTTGTAGATTTCCTAATTCTTCAATTCTCCAAGTTTTCTTTTCCTTCTTGCTCCCAAAGTGTTTATCTAGGTCTAGGGGTAAGATTTACTTAAGGACTTTAGGGGAATTTATGGTTAAATTGGAGTGTATGAAGCTTAAATTGGGAGCTTCAATGGAGTTTGAGAGAGAGAGCTAAGGGAGAGAGAAAACGGTTTGGAAGGGAAGAAGAAGACAATGAATTTTCTTTTCTTTTCTTTTCTTTTCTTTTCTTTTATTCACTTATGAAAGACCCAAAAATTCCAATTAAGTAAATATATTAAGTATCATTTTTATGGCATTATGCATGAGGTCACGCATGATGTCATCACCTTTTGACTTTTCCATTTTCTTTTTTTTTTATTTATTTTTCTATTAGTTCTTTAATTTAATTCTCGATTCCAAAATTTTCTTTTCTCCGATTTTATTTGACAGTTAGGTCAGGAGTTAGCTCTTGGGGTCAATTGACCAAATTGCCCCTCACCGGTTCATCCCGGTTTGCAAATAATTCAATATTTCTTCTGACTCTCTGACCTAATTATTTGACTGGCTTAACAATTCTTTTTCATGATTTTCTCTTTTCCACTGTGTTCATAATGGTCCTAAGGACCGCGGCATCACATTTTACGGTTTGAAATTTGAGTTTAAAATGACTTCGCAGTCGTTCCCGAGAAGGTCACCTATCGCTGTGACTCTCGGCTCGTTTAACTTCTTATGTTCTGTTTCTCTTATTTATACTTAACTAATTGAAAATTACTAATTATTTGTGTTTATGACTTATTTAGTTGTTTTAAGTGTGGTTCTAATCTCCTTAACTGTCCGGATCGACACCAGTCACCGGAACAATAAAATATACCAGGTTATACAAATAGGGGTGTTACATGGGGTATATAATACCCGCATCAAGTAACTTTAGGATTTCCTTTTTAACCACATTCTTTATGTTTGGATTTAACCTCCTTTGATGTTCAATGGATGGTTTGCAGTTGTCTTTTAGAATAATCCTATGCATGTAAAAATCAAGGCTAATTCCTTTGATGTCATCAATTATATATCCTAATACTTTCCTATATTGTCTCAAAATCCTCAACAATTTTTTAACCTCTAAATCACTTAAATTTGCATTAACAATAACTTGATATATTTCATTAGGACCAAGAAATACATACCTGAGTTAAAAAGAAAGTTGTTTAAGTTGTACCTTAGGTGCATCGCCCTCTTTAAATGATGTTTGTTTGACTTCACCTCTTTCCACTTGTTCAATTTGAGAAACTGATTGTGTAGCACCCAGACAAAGAGCAAAACAAAGACCAAAATAGCAGGAAAAAAAAGACCAAAAAACACAGCAAAATAGAGGGCCAAATACAAAGGGTCAGGTCAAAACAACAGAGCAAAAATATGCTGCATCTAAGGAGCGAAATATCTAATCCAACCAGGAGCAACAGAATCTGCAACAAACTCTGCAAAACAAGAACATGTAGTAGCTACAATACCCGAACCAAAAACAACAGCTAGCTCCCACAGAAATTTAAAAGAAATAGAGAAGCAAAGGATAAATCCTCATAGAACCAAATGCCCAACACACTTGCAGCTTCAAGGCAACAAAGAGAAAACAAGAAAGGAGAGGAAGACCAAAGCATAGAATCCCTCTAGGTCAAAACTTCAAGAAAACTCCAAGAAAGCAACAATGAATAAGAACCTTCTCAAACAAGACAAATAATGCGATTAAAAGGAACTGGCTGAATCAGAAGAATAGGCCATAATAAAAAAGTCCAAATCCAAAACAAAAGAGAGAGAAGCTTCCTTCCTTAATGAGACTGAAGGTTCTTCCCAAACAACCTAGAAGCAAGAAAACCTCATGACCTTGAAGCCTCGAAAGCTAACATATCAGAATTGATTTGCTTGACCAAGAAATTAAGCACAACATCAGCAAGTTGTGAGAAGACTAAACTAAGTTGGTTACCCACTGATAATGTTTGCCATGCTTCCTTTTCAACATCAAAAGGAATAGGACCAAGGTTTCCACCATTAATTGCTTCTCAGTGAGACTGATTCATGCGAGCAATGTTACTATTTGCAGGCTCAAAAAATCTATTGTTGTCTATTATACAATTATTTATTTATAGTAAATATAAATTCCAATCCTAGTAAATATATACATGATTTAAAATAAAAAGATATTGCATGCCACACATGTGCCATTAAGCTAATAATGGGTATATGTGTCTTTAGTGTCATGAGAAATTATCCTAATAATTGACATTTATTCCTTCTAAATGTTTTTAAAGTAAAAATGTAAAAGGTCAAAATTAAATTAAACACATCCATAAGAAGGGAGACACCATTTACATCCCATGAGGTAATAGCAAGCATGTGACTCTTTTTCTTGGCATCTAATAACGCCTGATGAGTCGGTTGACTTACTCCTTGTAACGATCGGGAACCAGCCACTATATTTGCTTTCCCAGGATGGTAGTCGATCACACAGTCATAGTCTTTAAGGAATTCAATCCATCTTCTCTGTCTCAGATTGAGTTCCTTCTGAGTTGGCAAGTACTTTAGACTCTTGTGATCAGTGTAGATGTAATACTTCTCACCATATAGGTAATGCCTCCATATCTTCAATGCAAATATTATTGCCGCCAATTCCAGATCATGAGTTGGGTAGTTCTTTTCATGTGGCCTTAGCTGTCTAGAAGCATAGCCAACTACTTTCCCTTCCTACATCAGAACACACCCAAGCCCATTGTGAGAGGCATCACTGTAGATCACATAGTCTTTCTCTGACTCTGGCTGTGTTAACACTGGAGCTTCTGTAAGCATAGCCTTCAGCTTCTCAAAGCTGATTTGACATTTTTCATTCCAGTCAAACTTTGCATTCTTATGCAGTAACTTAGTCAGTGGGGCTGCTATAAGGGAAAATCCCTTCACAAATCTCCTGTAGTATCCAGCTAACCCCAAAAAGCTTCTGACTTCTGTTACATTTCTGGGAGGCTTCCATTCAACTATTGCTTCAATCTTCCTTGGATCTACCCTGATTCCATCTGCTGACACAATGTGTCCAAGAAAGGATATCTCATCCAACCAGAAGTCACACTTGGATAACTTGGCATACAACTGTTTTTCCCGCAGTGTCTGTAGTACTACTCTCAGGTGTTCATCATGCTCTTCCCGGTTCTTAGAATACACCAAGATATCATCTATAAAGACCACAACAAACCGATCCAAGTAGGGATGAAAGATGCGATTCATTAGGTCCATGAAAGCTGCTGGTGCATTTGTTAGCCCAAATGGCATCACTAGGAACTCATAGTGTCCATACCTGGTCTGAGCGCTTTTAGGAACATCTGTTTCCTTCACTCTCAATTGGTGATAGCCTGATCTGAGATCTATCTTGGAGAATACTCCAGCTCCCCTCAATTGATCAAACAGGTCATCTACCCTAGGTAAAGGGTATTTGTTTTTCACAGTCACCTTATTCAGCTGCCGGTAGTCTATACATAGCCGAAGGGTACCGTCCTTCTTCTTCACAAATAGCACTGGTGCTCCCCAGGGTGACACACTAGGGCGTATGAAGCCCTTGTCTAGTAGCTCCTGTAACTGAACTTTCAACTCTCTCAGTTCAGTAGGTGCCATCCTATATGGAGCAATGGACATTGGTGCGATGCAGCATAACCTCTATAGCAAACTCCACTTCTCTATTGGGTGGCAAACCAGGCAACTCTTCCTAAACACATCCGGAAAATCACATCTGATGGGGATCTCCGCATGCTTGGGCTAGTCTTCCTGGTATCAACCACATGTGCTAAGAAAGCCTCACAGCCCTTTCTTATCAATCTTCTGGCTGTTGTGGCTGATATGATGGTGGAAAGACAACTCGTTCCTTCACCCACAACTGTAATCACATCCCCATCTACTGTCTGTAGTGACATCCTCTTTAGCCGACAATCTACCATCGCCTGATGACGTGATAACCAGTCCATACCTAATATCACATCGAACTCATGGAATGGTAGCTAAATCAAGTCAGCTAAAAACTCATACCCTTGTATTTTTAGAGGACAACCCTTGTAGACCTTTTTCACCATGACACTATAGCCTAAAGGGTTTGTGACTTGTATGTCCTCCTCTAGCTCCTCTACTTGTACCCCTCTATCAATTGGTGGTGTGATACACACATATGAATGTGTGGAACCCGGATCAATCAATACACATACTAGAAGGTCATAAAAAGAAAATGTACCTCTAATGACATCAGCCGGCTCTGGCTCATCTCGAGCTCTCATGGCATAAGCACGAGGTGCTACCCTAATCTCCTGCCTCTGTCTCTACAAGAGGCCTCGTGATGTGCCACCAGATCAGCCTCGCAGGTCTCCTACCCCTCTGTGCTGCTGGGGCAGACCTCTCCATCTGAGGTGGAACAGTGGGAGCACTAGTGTTCCTCTGTGGACAATCCTTCAGGAAGTGATCCGTAGACCCACATCTAAAACATCCACCTGTCAACAATCTGCACTCTCCTCTGTGGGGTCTACCACAATGTACACAAGCAGGTGGTGGGGTGATCTCGTGTAGCTGCACCAGGTGAACTACCCACTGATGCACCAGATTGTCCTCCTCCTCTCCTTGGAGCAAACCAAGACTTTTGTTTCTTGCCCTGACCTTGAGTCTGTCCCTGAGACTCCTTGGGTCTCTTACTACTCGTGTCTGCTGAACCGGACTGACCAGACCCAGAACCCCTCTTGCGTTGCCTATCTTTTCTGGACTGCTCTTCATTTCTGACTCTCTCCACATCAAGGGCTGATGCTATCAACAGAGAGAAATCTGTGAAGTGGTGAGACGTCACTATTAACCTGATGTTGTCATTCAGTCCATCCTCAAATCTTCTGCATTTATCAACCTCTGTCGGCATCAACTCCAATGCATATTCGCTAAGTCTCACGAATTCTCGCTCATATTCGGAGACTGTCAGCTGCCTCTGCCTCAGTGCCAGGAATTCTCTCCTTCTGGCCTCCAAGTACACATGACTGATGTATTTCTTTCTGAATTCAGCCAGAAAGAAATCCCAAGTGATCTGTGCAGGCTGTACCACTCTAGATACTGTCACCCACCATCTATATGCATCCTCCTGTAGCAGTGACAGAGCACACTCCAACTGCTGCTCTGGGGTGCAGTGCAACTGCTGCAGTACCCTCTCTGTCCTCTCCAGCCAATACTCTGCTGCGGCTGGATCATCATCCCTCTTACCTCTGAAATCAATTGCCCCATACTTTCGCAGTCTCTCTAGTGGAGATCTGTGTATAGGTTGTGGCTGTGGGGGTGGAGGTGGCTGTACAGGTGGTGGTGGTGGTGGTGGCTGTGGCTGTGGCTGTGGAGGTGGAGGTGGCTGTGGCTGTGGCTGTGGAGGTGGAGGTGGCTGTGGCTGGGGAATGGCTCCGGCGAACTGACGGAACAGCTGTGTCATCTGTTCATAGAAGGCCTGCTGTGCCCTACTCACAGTACCTCGAGATGACTCTGTTCTATTGCCACTTCTCCCTCGACTAGGAGCAGGTGCGTGACTCTCTACTTCCTCCTCTATCGGTCTTGGAGGTCCGTGCTCTGAAGGATCAGATGCCATCAATCCTATAAAAAAGACAAAGAACAGATCTGCATTAGTGTCACCTCGACTCTATCTAAAGGCCCATGCATGTGATGCAAGTATTTCTTTCTATCTATCTAGGTCTAGGACCGCCTAAACCTCTGCTCTGATACCACTAAATGTGACGCCCCTTACCCGTCTACCGTATAGCCGAGCAAGAAGTGCCACATTCTGTGTCGGAGCACCCTATCTTGTTTTATCATATCTATTGTAAACTTTTGATGTCATTTAAAACATGTATTCTATGTGTAGAAATTTTTTTTTTCTTTTATATCTTATTTCTATGGAGACCCGGACAGAGCCTCCCTTATTTTATTAGCATCTGGCGGGTTCCACTAATCACCTGTTAACATGTCCATATTCATTTCACACATTTCCATATCATATTCTCATGTATCATATCATTTACAATTATTTATGAGATCTCAAAATGAAGTATTATCTATTGCATTCATATAGAAATTCATAGATAATAAATTACAAGTTTTCATTTCAATCTCAAAGTTTAATTACAAGTCCAAAATGAAATACATCATAAACTAGTAATTACATCATGACTAAACATAATGAACCAAAATACTAGTCTATAAATGGGCCCTACCAAAATACAACAGACCGGTGAGGTGACTCTGGACAATGGCAGATCTGATCAAAGCTCTGTCGATTGCACTCATCGGTCTTCTTCTTTGCTGGGACTGATCTCCAGTACCTACGCGATGGAAAACCAACGTGCTAAGCATAACGCTTAGTGGTGCATAATTTATAATAACAATAATTTAATAATTTGAAACAATATATGCAACTCATAATTTCTGGGTCTTTTATATTTTTATTGCTCTTTGAAAATAATTAACATTATTGGGATCTTTTATGATTACTTATTGTATTTTAAGTCTTAATTAATTTTTTTTTTATCAGTGCCCAGGAAAACCTATAACAAATTATAAAAGTTGGATGTACGGGTGTATACTGGTTAGACAGCCATATGTCTATCCAGTATATCGTCTGTGCACGAGGCCGGTATCGCACGAGACCATTTGTCAGGCTTGTAAAGCCAGAAATAAAGTAGGCATATAGCCTGTAGAACAATCATACCAGACATATATTATCAGTTCATGATTTTCTCGGTAGGCAGTACTGCTATCTGTAGTCCCTAATTGGTATACCAATTTATCCAACTAAATAAATAAGTCTAGGTATACTATGGGCAATTAAATATTTTTAATTAATTTAGCATTATTCACTATTACTATTTTCTAGTACTATTCATTGGTACCATAAATTTCATATTAATAGGACATTAGTCCTAATTTACATATTCATATCATTTTTAATATTAAATTTTCCTTATGAGTATTTGAATTATCCTATATAGCATTTTTCCCATGAACCTTTCTTTAGGTTCATGTTGATGTGTTATATTTATCTAGGAATTTGACTAGGTTGGGATGTTTATTTAGTCACAATTCCTTCATAACAATTGCTCCTCTATGTTTAAACTTGAATTTCAGTTTTTGAATCACTGAGTTTGGGGTTATAGAACTCAAGTTATGGTCAAAATACCAAAGGAATAGTATTTTGGGACATTTTCTGGGTTGGCAGTTTCAATGACCCAACTTGTGCTAACAATTTGAATTGGTTAAAAGAAAAACTGGATTAAGTGGTCTTCATGAAAAGTGTAGCCCTATGTCTAAAATTTCCATGGGTAAAATTTTAGGTCATTTGGACCAGTATAGAGAGAGTTATGACCAAATGAACACGTACTGTTCATTTGGTCATTTTCTGGGTTGGCAGTTTCAGTGACCCAACTTGTGCTAACAATTTGAATTTGTTAAAGGCAAAACTGGGTTGAGTGGTCTTCATGAAAAGTGTAGCCCTATGTCTAAGCTTTCCATGGGTAAAATTTTAGGTCATTTGGACCAGTATAGAGAGAGTTATGACCAAATGAACACGTACTGTTCATTTGGTCATTTTCTGGATTGGCAGTTTCAGTGACCCAACTTATGCTAACAATTTTAATTTGTTAAAGGCAAAACTGGGTTGAGTGGTCTTCATGAAAAGTGTAGCCCTATGTCTAAACTTTCCATGGGTAAAATTTTAGGTCATTTGGACCAGTATAGAGAGAGTTATGACCAAATGAACACGTACTGTTCATTTGGTCATTTTCTGGGTTGGGTGCAGGGAAATCCGAATTTGGACAGTATTTGGCTCAAGTTTTGGACAGAATTTGGGCATGGTTTCTTCATGGAAAATGGGCTATTTTGGGTCTAGTTTCACCTCCAATTGGCCTCATACCAATTGGGGTCACACAATTTTATTTATGGCCTAAAATGTACACTGCCCTCAACAAACACAACCTGCAGAAAATTAACACTTCCAAAACTCAATCTCCTCCAACTTCCTTACTTCAATTTGCATGCAATACACTTCTATAAGCAACAATCTCATCCCAATAGGTCAATTTCAACATTTTACACAAAGTCCTCAACATTTACACAAACCCTAGTTTTCAAAGTTTCAAATTTGCATAAACACTACACAATCAAACACCCAAACATTTCAACTACTTACACATTCTCATGGAACCATTTTTCATCACTTAAAAGCAATAAACTTCAAGTTCCATGGCTGCCAAAAATTCAAGGGTTCTTTCCTCTAGATTTTCTTTTTGTTTTAATGGTTTTTATGCTTAGCTAAACATGCTTTTCATGTTTAATAAAGAGAAGAAGAGGGATTAGTGCACTAACCTCTTGTGACCCACTTCAAACTTTAATCTTTCTTCTTCTTATGGGTATCTAAAGCTTCCTTATGGTGTGGGCTAAATTTTTTGTGAAGGGGTCTATGGGTTTTGGTGAGTGAAAGCTTGGCAAATCAAGCTTTAAGCTTGATAACAATGGTGGGGAGGGAGAGACCAAGGGAACGGCAAGGAGAAAGAGAGAAGAGGAAGAAGAATGGTTGGTGGGGTTTTGTCTTCTTGTGTCTATTTATATACATTTATGTGTACTTTATTTTTTTTTTAATTTCATAAATCTATTTCCTTTCTTTTCTTTTCTTTCCTTTTCTTTTCTTTTCTTTTCTTCTTTCTCTTCTCATTTTTCAAATTTAAATTCATAAAATTAATTTATGTTAATTATTCTATTTCCAAATTTTAATTTGACATTTAAGTCAAAATTCACCTCTAGGGGTGAAATGACCAAAATGTATTTCATGGTGCTCATCGGATTATTTTTATTTTTTATACCAATTAATAAATTCTCTAAATTTTATTTTATTTCTCAAAATTTTTCTTATATATATATTTTTTAATATTTATTTCGTTAATTTATGCCTCCTCACTATAGTTTAGGTGTAGTTCCAGATATTTTGACTGTCCGAACAGATATGAGTCGTCGGAACAGTAAATTGTACGGACTACCTATGGTGAGGGCGTTACAATTCTTCCCCTCTAATAGAAATTTCGTCCTCGAAATTTACCTAATGTGAAGAGTCGAGGAATGCGCCTCATCGTCTCCTCGCTCTCCCATGTCGCTTCTTCCGTGTTGTGGTGTCTCCACAAGACTTTCACTAGTGGGATCCTCTTGTTTCTGAGTTCTTTCACTTCCCGTGCCAAGATTCTGACTGGTTCTTCTTCATATGTCAAATCAGGTTGCACAATTATCTCCTCTGCTGAAATGACATGTGAAGGATCTGATCTGTATCTCCTGAGCATCGACACATGGAATACACTGTGGATCTTGTCCAGCTCAGGTGGTAAAGCTAGCCTGTAGGCTACTGGACCCACACGCTCAATGACATCGTATGGACCAATAAACCTAGGGCTCAACTTACCCTTTTTACCAAATCTTAGCACTTTCTTCCAAGGTGATACCTTTAGAAACACCTTCTCGCCAACCTCATACTCTATATCCTTTCTCCTCAGGTCGGCATATGACTTCTGTCTATCCGAGGCGACTTTCAAATTGAGGTCCCTTAGGCAAATCCCACATCGGCAAAGCACGGAGATGGTCTTGGGCTCAAAAAGTAATGATATATAAAATGGTGGAACTAATCACTAGAGACGCCTTTTGGTGGAATGGCCTGGAGAGTTGGAAGAACTCCAGGGTTAAGCGTGCTCGCTTGAGAGAAATCCTAGGATGGGTGACCTCCTGGGAAGTTCTCCATTCCACCTATGGGACAAAACTGTGAGGCTTATGGCCAAAGCGGACAATTCCTCTAGTGGTTTGAGCCCAATCGTTACAATTGGTATCAGAGTCGCTCGCGTGTCCTCTTGGGCGATGGTGGGGCAAACCTCAGCGAGGACGCTGAGTCCCGAAAGGGGGGGAGAAAGGTCCCTTAGGCAAATCCCACATCGGCAAAGCACGGAGATGGTCTTGGGCTCAAAAGTAATGATATATAAGATGGGGGAACTAATCACTAGAGGCGCCTTTTGGTGGAATGGCCTGGAGAGTTGGAAGAACTCCAGGGCTAAGCGTGCTCGCTTGAGAGAAATCCTAGGATGGGTGACCTCTTGGGAAGTTCTCCATTCCACTTATGGGACAAAACCGTGAGGCTTATGGCCAAAGCGGACAATTCCTCTAGTGGTTGGTTCCCGATCGTTACAATTGATATCAGAGCCGCTCGCGTGTCCTCTTGAGCGATGGTGGGGCAAACCTCAGCGAGGACGCTGAGTCCCGAAAGGGGGGGAGAAAGGTCCCTTAGGCAAATCCCACATCGGCAAAGCACGGAGATGGTCTTGGGCTCAAAAAGTAATGATATATAAAATGGTGGAACTAATCACTAGAGGCGCCTTTTGGTGGAATGGCCTGAAGAGTTGGAAGAACTCCAGGGTTAAGCGTGCTCGCTTGAGAGAAATTCTAGGATGGGTGACCTCCTGGGAAGTTCTCCATTCCACCTATGGGACAAAACCGTGAGGCTTATGGCCAAAGCGGACAATTCCGCTAGTGGTTTGAGCCCAATCGTTACACTCCTTCCACCACTTTCTAAACTTTTTAGACATATGTCAAAGCTCCAAACGAAGGGCAATGAACAAGAAACCCAACCAAAAACTTCCACCAGTCAGCCAGGAGCTTCAAGAGTGAATAAAATGTTAAAATAATTAATGAAAATATTAACGGAATTAAAAGTTTTATAATATATAGAAAACTACTTACAAAGTTTTTATTTGATGTTTATAGTGATTAACTTCTTCTTCATCATCATCATCCAAAAAAATAAACTCCATGTTACGCTAATGATCAAATAAAATATGAAGTAGAAGAAGCTCAATCCGATGGCACAAATGCCATATCCAAAGGAAGGTGCTAGAACTGCATAAGCGCCTGTCACAAATGTAATCACCATTGCCACCGTGGCGTAGAAGAGGAAGCTAAAGGCACATCTTATTAACCAGTGGCATTTTTTTAGATATCCTAACATCACCGATATAAAGTGGATAAAGACACAAGAAGTAGATAAAACCATAGCTATAGTGTCTGATATCATAAATGCTATAAAAGATAAATTTCCACTTAAAATAGGAGTCCCTTTCCTTAAATCGTTTTTATCACTTCTATAATCTCCACGTAAGGTGAACATTGCTTCAAGTGCTACTGTTGCTATAAGTGCTGCGGCCACCAATTAAATGAGAGTCTTTGACCTTTTCAAATTTAAGTATCATATTTTCTTTTGTCCCTGCTTCTTTGTTTCGCATTTCAATTTTCCCAGTGGTCCAGTGCCAAGGTCTTCCATCCACGCTAAAATTTCATTCTGCATTTTTAAAATATTAATTACTTTTAAAAATGATTAATAAAAAAGATAAAATTTCTATTGTTTGATTAAAAAAAAGGTATAATTTCTTTTGTACCATTTCTCAAATTACTTATACCATTTTTATATTGCTCAATTTATTATTTACTTAAAGGCAACTTTTTTAGATTAGTTATTATTTATGTAACATCCTAAATTTTTAAATAATTATTTTGTATAATCACTTGAGTATTGTCTGATTTGGCGGGTCCAAGAGGGGCCTTATGATGTTGTTGCTATTGTGGGCTTGAGACCCTATGTGTTGCATTTTGTTAAATTTTCATGCAGGGGGTTAGGTCTAGTTACAAGGAAAACTCTGTCAAAATTTCGACAATATCTTAGGATTTATTCTTGCTTTTATAGATTAAATTAATTGATTAATTTTGTCAGTTAATTGATAGAGGTCAATGTATATGTATAGGTGAACGGTGCCGACTAATCTTCTTCTATCTAGTCGGACTAGCTGCAGTCGGGTCATTCACTCTGTGAGTAGATATTGAAATTAGTTATAATTTTAATATTATTATATTCAAAGCATGTTCATGCATCACTTATACATATATGTATGTAGTAAATATTAGATAGGCTTTATATTACATTTTTTCTTGATGATATTATTATGATTGTTATTTTATGGCGGTTTGGAGCTGTGTGTGTGAGTGGGTATATATGTGGTGTGTATATGGATATGGGTAGGACGGGTAGACGCGGCTGGAGCTTGACTCGCTGGGACCGGATCCTTTTTATAGATAAGTTGGGGTAGGCACGGCTTTGACTTGATCTCGCTAGCCCTCGTATTTAGATATTAAGAGAAAGTCCAATTTTGAGTTTATCTCATTGGCAGAGGTTGATCAGCTCCTATATATATGTGTGTGTGTGTGTGTGTGTGTGTGTGTGTGTGTGTGTGTGTGAGTATAGATGTGACACACGGGTGTGTGAGTACTCTAGATTGCTTTTTGTATGATTATAACTTGACCTATTTGAATTGTGTGAAGGTGTTGCATTCATTCTTAGGAATGCACTAGATTTAGGTAGTTATAGAACTTATATTAAAACCAATATTTTACTTTATGAGTTGAACGCTCACTTCTGTTCATCCATTTTTTCAGGATACAGGAGAGCTTATCCTTGTGTTTAACCTACTTCCTACCTCGTAGGTCTACTAGCTGTTATTTTCACATTTTGTATTGTTAAATTTGAATTCTAGACCTCTACATGTGGAGAACCATTTTACTTAGCTTGGGATTATAAGATTAATTATTTTGAAATTGTAAACTTATTAATCTATGTATGTGGAATGAGTGGATGGATGATCATGTTGGATGAGGGAGTTAGACTCCCATTTGATCTTATATTGACTTGTTGATAATTGTGAGGGAGAGCTGAGCTCCCCATATATATGTATATTGTGATCATAGGTTGGGTGAGCTAAAAACTCCCCATTGGATGGTTCAGTTTATTGCTGGACTCTGTCCGGATGATTTCTTGAAAGTGGGATTATATATGGGCTTCAAGGTTGGGCTAATGAATAGTTAGGCTTATTACGGGCTTTGGGCGCCTTATACTGATCCAAGTTCTAGTGCCAGTCTGGCCTATGATTTGGGTCGTGATAATTTACTCCTAAGATATGTTAAAAATATACTAATTAGTTCTTGTATATCTAAAATTGAATTAATTTAAAGATTTCTTCACTTTCTTTTCCTATAAGTAACAATTTTATTAATAATAATAAGTCAGAGAAACTCAGCATGGAACAAGATCATCTAAGACCTGGTTAGACTATCCCATACACCCAACCTTACCCTAGCTTGACTTATTAATGAGTTATGCTTTAGTGATATTGGAATTATTAAGTTCAAACCCATAATCAATGCCAAATATATATAAAAGATACATTTTAATTCTATAAATTTAAAATTATGGGCCATCTTTTGGTCTCTAAACTTTGCACAAAGTCATTTGGCACCCTCATCTTTAGTTACATCCATTTGATCTCATTTGGCACCCTCAACCAGTTCACCGATTGAATAGTCAGTTGCACAAGTTGATTTCGATTTATATAAAATGAGGGTTTCAGTTTGAACTGAATCAGTCACTAGTTCGATTTTTTATTAAATCAGTTCGATCCAATGATCCGATCCAGTTCCAATTAATAACACTCTTCACAATGAATATTAACATTCTAATTTGTTCATTTGATTGCTGCTAAGTTTCTTATCTTTGCCTCTGATTCGTATCATTGGTACTTATCTGTACCATATGGTGTTGATTGAATTAGAAGATTATCACTAAAAAAAAAGAAAAGAATAGGATTAGCAACCAACCAAATCGGTTGCTAAATTTAGCAATCGATTCAATCGGTTGGAATGAGTCTAGTTACAAATAGCAACCAACAATTAAATCGGCTGCTAATCCCTTAAAATGGGTTATTAAATTTAGCAACCGATTCAGTCGATTACAATGAGCCTGGTTGGAAATAGCAACCGATAATTAAATCATCTGCAAATAGCAACCAACAATCAAATCGATTGCTAAATTAATTAAACTTAAAAAAAATAAAACTTTTGATAAAAAACTAGTAGCAACTAATTTAGCCATCAAAATTAGTTGCTAATGGCAACCAAAACATAATTAGTTGCAAAATATTTAGTATATTTAATTTTATAATTTTACAACTATTTTGTAAATCGGCTGCTATTTGTAACTAATTTAGTAACCGAAAAGTAGGTCGCTAATTTAAAAAATTATAAAAAAAATTAAATTTTCAAATAAAAATAAAAAAATTTAAATAAATAAAATTTTTAAAATTTACTAAAATAATAAATTATTAATGAAAATTAGTACTAAAATTAATATAAAAATATTATAAAAAATTGCTAATAATAACCATTATAAAAATATTAACAAAAAAATTAAATATAAAAATATATTTATAAGACAAATTACTAAAAAAAAATTATCATATATATATAATATAACAAAAAAAATTACTAAAAATTAATACTAAAAATAATTTACTAACAAAAAATATATTTGTACAAAAATTTTTATTTTATGCAAAAGAAAAATAAATTAAATAAAAAAATGAAAAAGAAAAAGAAGATGAAAAGGAAAAAAGATGAGAAAAAAATGATGAAGAAGAAAATAGATGAGAAAGAAAAAGATGATTAAAAAGAAAATAGATGAGAAAGAAATAAATGATAAAGAAGAAAATATATGAGAAAGAAAAAAGTGAAGAAGAAAATAAATGAGAAAAAAATGATGACAAAATTAAATGAGAAAGAAAAAGTATGAAGAAAATATGTTAGAAAAAAGATGATAATAAAAAAAGATGAGAATAAAAAAGAAGATGAAGAAAATGAGAGAAAGGGAAGAAAGAGAGAAAAAATAAATAGTGAGAAAAAAATCAGTAGTGGAGAAAGAAAATAAGTAGTAGTTTATATAAGTGAATTAGCAACCGATTTTAACAACTGATTATCGGTTGCTAATTTTTTAAAAAAATTGGATGAATTTTTTTTTTGGTTGGGGGGGGGGGGGAATTTTATAACCGAATTGCAATTGATTGCAAAATCGGTTACTATAATCGGTTGCAGAAATCGTTTACTAAATAGCAACTAATTTACAAATAAGTTGCAAATAAGAATAAAATAAATAAATAAAAAAGGGTGAAAAATTTTTAAGAAAAAAAAATGGTTGCAAAATTAGTTGCTATTAACAATCTATTTTAATTGATTTAAATAATCAGTTGCTATTAATAACCGATTCATAAATCGGTTATAAATAAAAAAAAATATTTTAAGGTTTTTATAATATTGATTAGCAATAAATTAAGCAATCGATTCTTGAATCGGTTGTTAAATCTTTTATAATTAATCATTTTATTAAAAAAAACGAAATCACAAATCAGTTGCAAAATTAATTGCTTATAACAACCGATTTCAGGTAGTTGCAATAATTCGTTATAAAACTGATTTTTATTTTATTTTATTTTTTTTATTATAGTGTATGTCGAACTTTTTACATGTTAGATCGAGAGTTTTAGACCTTTGGTAGGTTCTTCAGCTGCATGGGACAGTGTATCACTCTTTGCTTCAGATTTGTTTTATACTAGTGTTATATTTGATCCAATACCTCTCGGATGGAGTAATACAACCGAAAAATCAAAGTTTAAATATGATAAAATAATGAATTAGTGTACATTCAATAAAATTGTTTGAACTGAAGTTGGGGAAGCTGACAGTAGCGAGAGCACAAACTCGTTGGCAGCCATCTCCTAGGGGCACTGTTAAGGTCGATTGTGATACTGCACGGGATGAGAATGGTAATCTTGGTGCAGGCTTTATCGTTCGTGATAGTGATGGTTTCGCTCTAATGTCTGGCTGTGGCAAAGTAAGTAGACACACACACTTTCGTGCATAGAAATTTATAAATTTCTATATATCTGCCTAACTAATTTATCCTTTTGTGCATTTATTTCAATTATTTATAATAATTAGGTTAATTAATATTATTATAAATTTATTTACATATATTTTCACCTTTTTTCCTAAAAAATAGCAAAAACCCTTGTTCACTTTTCTCCCCCTGCATTTTGAAGTAGCTATTTTCAATAGAATAATATGCTTAAAGAACTTTGCATAATTTAGGCTGAAATAATTTCAGCTTGTGTTTGTAATAATAAATAGCTTGTTCTATCGTTTATATGAATGCATTTTCTAACCCCTAAATGTGGTTATGGTATTAGCTGAGAGTATTTTGTTTGTAAATTATAATATACTTATCATGGCATTAATAATGATTCAAGGCATGAATATTGTATTGTGATTAATTAATACATAGTTTGGTAGCCTTAGTGATGTTGCGGTGGATTTTTAGATCTTTAGTTGGTAACCAATGCTTGTACCTTGGGTGACCTGAAGCGAATAAAGAAAGTAAGTTTTGATAGCCACTCCATGCTCAAATCAACAATGAAGTCCGATGACCTCATTTTCTTTATTTATTTCAGCTCACCCGGGATACAAGAATTGATTACCAACCAGGAATCTGAAAATCCATGGCAATATCACTTAGCTTACCCATACCTACTATCAGTCTGACATTATAAATAGGCTGTAATATTCTCGATGCATATCAAACACTAAAAGATATTTTTCAATATTTTTTAACACTGTAATTAAATAATAGAAAATATATTTAATTTTTAAAGATATTTTTGGCAGAAATGAATGATTTTTCATGAAATTATTAATGTGCACCAAACACTAAAAAAAATTATTTTTCAATCATATAACATAAAATAGTTTTTTTGAAAATATTTTTTATAAAAAAAATTTATTTTTTCGTAAAACAAATATAGAACTTAACTCTAAATTGAAAACTTGATTTTAATTATTATTCTAATGAATTTTCCTTCTAGAATTGTTTGCATGCATATTTTATAATAAAATTATTTTTTATAGTAAATTTTATACATGCCACGTACAGATATGCCATTAGGCTAATGAGTATTCTGCCTTTAGGATAAGAAATTGTAATAGTAACATTTTTGAAGGATGAGTTTAAACGCCTGATGAATCGATTGACTAACTTCTTCTAATTTCGCTCATCAATTTTTGAAGGATGAGTTTAAACGCCCAAATCAAAAGGATCACTGCCAAAAGCGGCGCAAAAAGCCAACTTAACAAGTCTGCCAACAAAGAAGAGAAAATTCCGAACAGAGACTTGAAGATTCCCAACAAAGGAAGGATTCCGCCAGTCAACCACGAGCTTCAATAGTGAATAAAATAGTAAAAATCATGAAAAAAAAATGTAACAAAATGAAAATTATATATATAGATAAAATTAAGAAAACTACTTACAAAGTTTCCAGTTGGTCGTAGATGTCGTCATCCGAGGAATATAAACCCCATGATACCCTTGCAATCGAATAAAGTAGGAAGAGGAAGAAGCTAAATCCGATAATACATATACCAAACCCTAAGGATGGTGCTAAAACTGCATAAATGCCTGCCACAAATGTAATCACCATTGCTACCATAGCATAGAATAGAAAACCGAAGGCACATCTTATTAACCAATAGTATGCTTCCCCAAATCCTAAGATCACCAGCATAAGGTGGGTAAAGACAGAACAAGTAGATAAAACCATAGCTATGGTATCTGAAACTATAAATGCTTTGAAAGTCCAACTTTTGCTTAAGATAGGAGTTCCCTTCTTCAAATCGTTTTCATCACTTATATAACCACCGGGTATGGTAAATGCTGCGGCAAAAGTTACTGTTGCTATAAGTGCTGCAGCTACCAAATGAGAGTCTTTGACCTTTTCAAATTTATGTATCATTTTTTCCTTTCTCATTTCTCCTTCTGTATTTGAAATTTCCCCTAATGGTCCAGCGCCAAGTTCTGTCATCAATTTTAAAATTTCATTCTGCAACACTTTCACAATATTAGTTACTTTGAAAAATAATTAAAAAAAACGATATCATTTCTTTTAAGACATTTCAAAGAATCTTTTTTGGATTAATTATTATTTGCTCATAAGATTTTTTGAATAATAGTGATAATAATAAGAGTCATATCTATTATATATAAATATAATAATTTTTTTAATTTTTTTATTCATTAAGCTCTAACTGAGATTTAAATTTGAAATCTTATAGTCTTAGAGATGACTCTAGTATTATTAACTTAAAACTCATTAGTATAATAAATATTAATTTAATAATTAATAAAAATTAAAAAGATATTGAATGAATATTTAAAAGACTAGAAAAGGCTAATTATTATTTAATATACTCTTTGAATACAAGGCATGATCAAAGGAAATTTAAAAAATTTGAACGCACCTATGGCCACTAGATATACTAATTACTTAGTACGTTTACGATTACTTATAAAAAAGTTAGGATAGGATTTTTTTTCTCTTATTTTAATTTTTGCAATATTAAAAAAAATTATAACTAATTTTTACAAGCAATTTGCCAGTCGATTTAGCAACCAACTTCAATGCAACCAATTGAATTAGTTGTTAAATCGATAGCAACTGATTTTAATTGTTTAGCAATCGACTTGAACAGTTGTTAATCCGTTTTTTTTTGTGTTTTTTTTTTTAAATGATAGGTCAATTAATTATATTTTTGTAAAATTAATTTTTAATATTATAAATAACACAAAAAAAAAATTAAAGATATTTTTATTCACTTAAACTTCGTTTCTATAGTTCTTACTTTTATATCATTGTTACTATAATAAACTAATGTTGATCCCAAGAGTCAATATTTATTAATATGTCTCAAGTCTAATCTTATTATATAATTTAAAGGCTATAGAGAGTACAAAGTCTCGGGTTAAATTTCTCACATTTATTAATGTTAGCATTATAGTATTAGTGATTAAAAAAAAAAAAGAAAAAATAGTTAACTTATCCCATATTTTGCTCAATAAGAATAAAAATTAATATCTATATTGTGACAAGATATATGTTAGTTGACTGACCTTCTTTGAGGATGAGTATCCTGTGATTTGATAGTGCAGTTTTCTCCAAAACAAGAATGCATCTCGTTTTTCTATGAAGGCAGGCAAACTGGTATGATAAGCTTTATATAGATGGACAGGCGTATTTCCTTCAACATCTTTCTTATTTAAAAGGCAAAGCAATGATGAATGTTTGAGCACTTCTTTTATTACTTTATCACTTTTGCTGATCACTGCATAGTGAAGAACATTCCAGCCTCTTTTGTCAGTAAGTTCGCTGCAACCTGGGCATTTAGAAATGATCTCTTTCACTATGTCTTGGAAGCCTCGACACGCTGCAATGTGAAGAGCAGTCCTCTCCCAATCATTATCGGCAATGTAAGCACTAAATTTATCCTTATCCCTATCTAATAGCATTCGAACCACTGGAGTATAACCTTTATACGCAGCATAGTGAAGTGGAGTCCATCCTTTTTCATCTGTTTCTTTGGCCAAGTTACTCCATGTATCCAATAGTGAGTCTATCATCTCTGGAAGAAAAGTCAACAGGACCAAATTCATAATTATTAATGAAAAATTCTTCCCTACAATTGAGTGTATAGTTTGATTTATATACCTAATCTATATAAAAAATATCATGAATTTAAATAGAACTTGATGCATTTTTATGTATGACTCTGGTTTTAAAAATCGAACCGGACTGAACAGTTGAACCAATTAATTGGGAATCGGACCTTGGTCTGATTCGGTTTGCCCACAAACCCTACTTTTCATAAACCTATGCTGAATCAAAATTAATTGGCCAAGTAACTAGTAAACCAGTCAACTTAGTCAGGTTACCAATCAACTGAGTTTTTGATAAATTAATTGATCTGATTTCTCACTTACTTTTAGAAAAATTTAAAATTTCCAATGCAAGAAGTATTGAATTTAATATTAGTTTTAACATTATTAGATACATGATATTAAAACTAATATCCCTATTGGAATCCTCGACAGGCTACAATGGGAAGATTGAAGAGCAATCCTCTTCCAATCTTTATTGGCATTGTAAGCATTATATTTATCATTATCTAATAGCTTTCGGACCACCTGAGTTTTACCTTTATGCGCAGCATATTGGAATGAGGTCCATAGTCTTTCATCTGTTACTCCGAGCAATCTTTTGCCTTTGTCCATTAGCTTGTTTATCATCACCACTGGAAGAAAGTCAACAAGACCAATTCATAATTTATAATATCAAGATCCTTAATTTATTATTCAAGCTTTTTTAAATAATGAGAAGTTTACAATTAATTATTTCTCTTTATTTTATACAAAAATTAAAATTTTTTACTTCAATAAATATTGAATTTAATGATACAACTATCATGCAAATTTATTTAAATAATGCAAAAGATCAGAAATTTAAAATGTAATACTTTTTTTGAATAAAACAAAATTTTCAATACTCCTCTAAAGCATTAAAATTAAATATGTATGTATATACATGATATATTTATTATTTTTTTTTTTTATTATTAAGCTCATCTTGGGTTTTGGTGTTTATAGTTGTCTAACGCCATTTTCAGCTACTATTATTCACAGTTATAGAAAAAAAAAAAAAAAAAAAAGACTTGCCAATAATAATATTGATAAAATGATCGATGTTTCGTACGTATTATCTCTATAAAAAAGTTAAATAGAAAGTTATTCGGAACTCACATTTTACTGATTGACCTAAACTTATGGAAGAGCTCTGCACTACTGCTGCATGTAATGCCGTTTTACCATTGGGGCCGCCATAAGTCGGTGATAGTAGTTGTTGATGACATACCAGTTTATCGAGTATCTCATAACATCCATTTTCAGCAGCCAGGTAAATTGGAGTTTCCTCACAATCATTGGCAGAATATTTAAACCCGTCATGATCATGAACTTCGTAATTTAATATTTCTTTCACAACATCCAGACCTTTTTCATTTCGTGCAGCCTCATGCAATGCCGTTTCTTCAATTTTATTTCTCATCCTTAACATCTCCTTTACAGCTTTCATTTCTTCCATTTCCCTCTTTTTTGGATCTTCTCCCCTTTCTATATCTATTTCACGATGCACTGACGCCTTTGCCCGTTCGATTAGCTCTTTTGCTGCATCAGTATGCCCGCACCTGGCTGCAATGTGCAGCGGAGTATCACCGTGGTTATTGACCTGCAGTAACAGTGACGGACAAATGCCAACTACCTCTTTTATAAAATTGGTGGTTCTTTTTTTTGAAGAGGTAAGGTAGATATGTAATATTGTGTTTTCATTTGGGGTCAGTAGGCAACCAAGATTCCCCTGATAAGCCTTGAATGGATCAAGTTTGCCTTTTTTTGCCGCCTCCTGTAAGTCGGCATTAATGTAGCGGTGGGTGGTCATTGCAGGGTAGATAAGATGACACAAGAAAGTGAGAATATATAATGGGGAATTGTGGAAACAAGTGAGAATATATAGACACCGGTCACAGCCAAGGCCTTTCTCTCATGGCAATTCAGTAATTCTACTATGACCATAGCTGATTTTGGTTCAATGCCTTGTTGGACTACTATCAAAATGCCAAGTGTAAAAGATAATAATAAAATGAGGATGAAGACAAAAATATCTTAATTCCTTTTTTTTTTTTAAAAAAAGAAAATATAATTTAAAATTTTTATTTTTTTATGCATATTTTATAATATTTCGAGATGCGTATGTTTGACAAATTTTTACAGTATAAAAAAAATAAAAATATATGTAGAAAGAATATTATGGTTATATTTATTTTAAGACAAGTGATTAAATTAAGTGGATTATATGACTTAATAAGTGAGACACGTGATTAATGAGAATTTATGTGTCTTAAATCAAAGAATGTGGAAAATTAATATGAGAAAAAATAATATTTAGAAATAATTTAATTTATCATTTTAGTGTCTATAAATAAGATATTAATTATCAATATAACTAATAAATAAATAGGAAAAGACAAAAATACTCTTATGAAAGTACTAAATAGTAACATTTTAGGTCATTTAAAGAAAAAAAAAAAGAAAAAAGAAAAAGAAAAAGAGAGATTCTGATATAAGGAATTGAGAAAGATTAGTGATGTATTGGCTTTTTAACTCTATTTTTAATTTAAAATAATTAAATTATTTTTATTTTTATTTTACTAATAAAATAAATTTTCTATCTAAATTTTACATTTAAACTATTGCGTGTGTATATATTTTTTATTGTTATTTTTTTTATTTTTAGCTTTGATTTGAATTTAAGACCTTATATTTTTAAAGACAATTTTAGTACCACTAAATTAAAATTCATTGATATTTTTAATATACTTTATTTGTAATTCGTTTTTTAACCAGGCTTTATTAATTCAAGTAAGATAGTTATTTGATAAAGCAAATTTTACTGTTTTAGTTACCTCTGGAGAAAAGAAAAGTAAGCAAAAAGAAAATATGAGCAAGGACTGAAAAATTCAGCCAATATTCTCACCTGAATCTCTTTATTTCTAAGGGCTCAAGAAATAATCATGTACGTCATAATTGCTGGACAAGAGAATAAGTACGACTAATTAGGGCTATGCACGGTTTTTGGAGAAATTAAACCGAACCGAAGAACCATATCGAATCGACAAGAACCGTATCGAACCGAATTTATTTTATATTTTGATTCGGTTCTGGTTTTTTACTAATAACCGAACCGAAACCGCATCAAAACCCAATCAAAACCGTACCAAACCAGAACTGAACCGAGAATCAAATTTATATATATGCTTTTCTATATATTTTTTAAATGTATTATATACTTTCAATATAATTATATATACATATATACTTATGTATGTATATATAATTATGAACTAAATATAACTTAATATTACATTTTATTTTTCTATATTTTCTTAATAATTTTAATTATAAATGCATTAAACTACCTTATCATTCTTAATTATAAATATACTATTATCTTATATTAATATATATATATATATATATATATATATATATATATATATATATATTAATTCTTAATTATATTTGTATTTTATAATTAAATATTATATGATTAACAAATAGTTAAAATGCATATTATATGTATACTTATATATTATATAATATATTTAATCCTAAGTTATATATGCACCTTATAATTAAAGATTATATAATTTAGGTATAGTTAAAAGATATATTATATGATATATTATGTATTAATAACTTAATTCAAAACTTAAATGCTAATTCAAATATGACTTTTTAAGGAAATAATTGCATAAAATAATTTTAAGAACTGAGAACCGAACTGGAATCATACCGAACTGAACCGGGACCGAAGAACAGAGAACTGTACCGAACTAAAACTGAAACAATGAAGAACTGAACCGGAATTGTACCGAAATTTTGAAATTCTAGTTCAGTTTTGGTTCGTAAGCAAATCCCAAACTGAACTGGAACCGATCACCCCTACGACTAATTATAAAGGTAAAATTGGTATTATAAAAGTTAAAATAAATCTGCTCAAACGACATAAGGCCTTTTTATTATATAATATAGAAAATTATGATCTTAATCAATAAATCTTAACTCAAATTCAAGTTTGTTCTATGGCTTTTTTTTTATACCAATCTTCATTTTCTTTTTAATGTTAATTTTGGCCATTTTTTGACATCAATCATTTTATTGGCTTTCTTTTGATACCAATCTTGTATTTTTTTATACCAATCTTACTTACTTTTTTGATACCAATCTCTCTATGGACTTTCTTTTGATACCAATCTTGCTATTTTTTTTATACCAACCTCATCGCATTTATTTTGATAAGAATCTCTTTATGGACTTTTTTAATACCAACTTTCTTATTTTTTAGTGTCAATGTTGCTTATTTTGTGATACCAATCTCTCTATGAGCTTTTCTTGAATACCAATCTTCCTAATTTTTTTTTTTTAATATCATTCTTGCTTTTTTTTTTAATCAATATTGTTATGGGCTTTCTTTTGATGCCAATCTTGCTATTTTTTTTACACCAATCATATTATATATATATATATATATATATATATATATATATATATATATATATATATATATATATATATATATATATATATACACACTCCAATCTCTCTATTGTCATAAGTAATTGGCATTTGGATTAGTTTTATTGTGTAGATTTCATGCTTTATTAAATCCTGTTTAAATTTTTCTACCTTTTAAAGGCACAGAATTGACCTATTGAAAATTTTAGAATAAATTATATGTTATTTTATAAAATTTATCAAAACTTATAATTTAATTAATTTATTTTCAATTTATAACAAATTGGTCATTTCGTCCAAATTTGGTCAATTATTGTTAATAATAATTAAAATAACAAAAATACTACTAACTTTATTTTCAATTTAAAAAATTAAATCGATGAAGTTTTATTTTATTAATAAAATAATCCTTTCATCTAAATTTTATATTTAAATAATTATATATAATCTCTAAAATATAACAAAAAATATATTTTTTTTATTAATATATCCTTAATATGCAGCGTCATAAATTAGTGACAATAAATATATTAAAAATATTTATATCGTACTGTAAACATATTTTAATTTGGTATTTAAAATTTATAGACTCTATTAAATATGCGTTGGGTGTGACAAGAAATATATATATATATATATATATATATATATATATATATATATATATATATATATATATATATATATATATATATATAAGAACAAATAGAGAGAACTGCAATTATTTTTAAAAAAAAATTTAATAATTCCTATATATTTATCTAATTAAATATAAAAATGGGTGTTAAATTAATTATTAAATGTGAAAATAGTGGTATTATTTTATTTCTAGTGAAAATGTCTTTTAATTTTTAAAAGTCAGAAGGAATAAATTTTCATAAACTACTCTCTCAACCTTTAAACACTAATATAAATATTATACCACCGAATAGTGTAAATAAGAGAGGTAGTATTATGACGCTCCTTACCTGTCTATTGTATAGCCGAGCAAGAAGTGTCACATTCGGTGTCGGAACACCCTATCTTGTTTTATCATATCTATTGTAAACTTTTAATGTCATTTAAAATATGCATTCTATGTGTAGAGATTTTTTTTTTATATATATATCTTATTTCTGTGGAGACCCGGACAGAGCCTCCCATGTTTTATTAGCATCTGGCGGGTTCCACTAATCGCCTGTTTACACATTTCTATATCATATTCTCGTGTATCATATCATTTACAATTATTTATAAGATCTAAAAATGAAGTATTATCTATTGCATTCATATAGAAATTCATAGATAATAAATTACAAGTTTTTATTTCAATCTCAAAGTTTAATTACAAGTCCAAAATGAAATACATCATGACTAGACATAATGAATCAAAATACTAGTCTATACATTGGCCCGACCAAAATACAAAAGACCGGTGAGGTGACTGCGGGCGATGTGGATCAGTCGAGCTCTATCGTGCACTCTTTGGCGCCATCTGCGGCTGATGGGACTGATCTCCAGTACCTACACGATGGAAAATCAATACGCTAAGCATAACGCTTAGTGGTGCATAATTTATAATAACAATAATTTAACAATTGAAATAATATCTGCAAATCATAATTTCTGGGTCTTTTATATTTTTATTGCTCTTTGGAAGCAATTAACATTATCGGAATTTTTTATGATTACTTATTGTATTTTAAGTCTTAATTAATTTTTATCAGTACCCAAGAAACCTATAACAAATTATAAAAGCTGGATACACGGGTGTATACTGGTTGGACAACCATATGTCTATCCAGTATACGTCTGTCAGGCACGAGGCCAGTTGTCGGGTTTGCCACCCCATTGAGAAGTGGAGTTTGCCACTTCACAAACTGGATCAAGTGGTCTTCATAAAAAGTGTAGCCCTATGTCTAAACTTTTCATTGATGTAAATTTTAGGTTATTTAGACTAGTATAGAGAGAGTTATGACCAAATGAACACGTAGGTAATTTTATGGGTTTCAGTGTTTGGTTATTCAGGTTTGGGCAGAGAATTGGTCATGATTTTGGCAAAATTTGAGCATGGTGTCTACATGAAAAATGAGCTATTTTGAGTCTATTTTCACCTCCAATTGGCCTCATACCAATTGAAGTCATACATTTTCAGTTATGGGTCAATAAACTCACTGGACTCATTGAGTCTTAACCTGCAGAAAATTGAACACTCCCAATATCTCAATTCCTTCAACTTTCTTACCTCAATTTGCATGCAATACACTTCTATAAGCAATAATCTCAACTCAATAGGTCAATTTCAACATTTACACCAATTCCCCAAGCATTTAAATTTTCACAAACACTACACAATCAAACAACCAAACATTTCAACTCATCACACATTCTAATGGAACCATTTTTCATCACTTAAAAGCAACAAACTTCAAGTTTCATGGCTGCCAAAAATTCAAGGGTTCTTTCCTCAAGATTTTCTTTTTATTTTAATGATATTTATGCTTGGCTAAACATGCTTTTCATGTTTAATAAAGAGAAGAAGAGGGATTAGTGCACTAACCTTACTTGAGCTTCCCTAACTTCAATTTTCTTGCTTCCAATGGGTGTCTATAGCTTCCTTAGGGTGTGGGGAGTATTTTTTGTAAAGTGGGCTATGGGTTTTGGTGTGTGGAAGCTTGGGAAATCAAGCTTGGAAGCTTGAAAATAATGGAGGAAATGAGGGACCAAGGGTGGCGGCTCCAAGGGTGAAAGAGAGAGAAGAAATGGAGGAAGAAGATGGAAGTGGGTGGGAGTTTGTCCTCTAGTGCCTATTTATAATTTTTTTTTTTAATTTTTGCACTTTAAATTTTTGAATTTTCCTAAGCTTTTCCTTTTCTTTTCTTTTCCTTTCTTTTCTTTTCTTTTCTTTTCTCTTCTCATTTTCCTAATATATTTCATAAATTTTAATTAATGTTAATTACTTTATCCTCTAAATTTTTATTTTGACATTTAGATCAAAATTTACCTCTAGGAGTGAAATGACCCGAATGCCCTTCATAATGCATATCGGGTCATTTTTATTATTTTTGTACCAATTTATAAATCCTCTAAACTTTAATTTATTTTTCTCTAAATTTTTTCTATATTTTCTTTACATTTATTTCTTCAATTTATGCCTCTTCACTATAGTTTAGGTGTAGTTCCAGACATTTTTGACTGTCCGAACAGACATGAGTCCTCGGAACAGTAACATGTACAGACTACCTATGGTGAGGGCGTTATAAGTATTTTGATAATTCTATCTTAAAGAGTGTTACCGAACATACTTGGTTTGATCTAAAAAATAGATTATGACATTATTAATGTGTACCACATGCTAAAAAGTATTTTTCAACCATGTAACATAAAATAATTTTTTCTCAAAATAATCTTTATAAATAAATTATTTTTTTAAAACAAATTGAATTTAACTATAAATTTAATTGTATTGAAAACCTTATTTTTTAATTATTATTCTAATTAATAATAATTAGAATAATAATAAATATAAATCTATTGTCACTGCCTGCTGGCTAAAAAAATCAATTGTTGTATATTATACATTTATTTATATATAATAAATATAAATTCCAATCTTAGTAAATATATGCAATAATTAAAACAAAAAGATATTACATGCCACACATATGCCATTAAGCTAATGAGTATAAGTGTCTTGGTGTCGTAAGGCATTACCCTAATAATTAACATATATTCCTTCTAAATGTTTTTAAAGTAAAAATTTAAAAAGTGAAAATTAAATTAAACACATCCATATGAAGGAAGACACCATTTACATCTCATGAGGTAATAGCAAGGATGTCTCTTTTTCTTGGCATCTGATATTACCTGATGAATCTGTTGACTTACTCCTTCCGGTGCTTTCTAAACTTTCTAAACATATGTTGAAGCTCCAAATGAAGGGCAATGTGCAAGAAACCCAACCAAAATATTCCGCCAGTCAGCCAAGAGCTTCAATAATGCATAAAAATAGTTAAAATAATGAAAATATTAATGAAATTAAAAGTTTTATAATTTATAGAAAACTACTTACAAAGTTGTTATTTGATATCTGTAGCTATTAACTTCTTCATCATCATTGCCCGACAGAAATAAACTCCATGTTACGCTTATGATCGAATAAAATATGAAGCAGAAGAAGCTCAAACCAATGACACAAATGCCATATCCAAAGGAAGGTGCTAAAACTGCATAAGCGCCTGTCACAAATGTAATCACCATTGCTACCATAGCATAGAAGAGGAAGCTGAAGGCACATCTTATCAACCAATAGTATCTTTCCAGATATCCTAACATCACCAATATAAAGTGGATAAAGACACAAGAAGTAGATAAAACCATAGCTATAGTGTCTGATATCATAAATGCTATAAAAGCTGAATTTCCACTTAAGATAGGAGTCCCTTTCTTTAAATCATTTTTATCACTTATATAACCTCCAGGCATGGTGAGCATTGCTGCAAACGTTACTGTTGCTATAATTGCTGCAGCCACCAAATGAGAGTCTTTGACCTTTTCAAATTTAAGTATTATATTTTCTTTTGTCTCTGCTCTTTCTTTGTTTCGCATTTCAATTTTCCCCAATGGTCCAGTGCCAAGGTCTTCCATCCACGCTAAAATTTCGTTCTGCATTTTTAAAATATTAGTTACTTGAACAGTAATTAGAAAAATAATAAGATATAATTTCTTTTGTTTGATAAAAAAAAAAGACATAATTTATTTTGGACCATTTCTCAAATTGCTTGTACAATTCTTGTATTGCTCAATTCAACATTTACTTAAAAAAAGTTTTTTGGATTATATATTATTTACTCCTAAGATATGTTAAAAATATACTAATTAGTTATTGTTTATCTAAAATTGAATTAATTAAAAGATTTCTTCACTCATTAATAAGTTATACTTTTGTGATATTGGAATTATTGAATTGAAACTCATTATCAATGGCAAACACACACACACACACACACACACACACACACACATATATATATATATATATATAAATTTAAAATTATGGGCCATATTAATAAAATGAAGTTGAATCTTGTTTCACAATTTTGAGATTAAAATAAATTGAAATATATAGTGATGGTCATATACTTCCACAGGTATTAATAAAAAATAAGAATATATTATAGATTTTTATATCTATTAATTAAAATTTTGTATGCGATTATATTTTCTATTTTTATAATTACATTTCTTTTATTAATATATAAATTTAACTATACATCCATACTTATCTTTTGTTATAATTTTTATCTGTCATAAACACAATAATTATTTTATTTTTTATTCATTAAGTTCTAGTTGGAGTTCGACCTGAATTTTACAACATTAGAAATGACTCTATCATTATTGAGCCTAAATTCATTAGTAAAATAATTATTTTAATTATTATAAAAAAATTTTTAAAGTTATATCAATCATCGTTTTAATTAAAGTTTTTAAAAATTAATAGTTAATTAATTAACTTTAATTATTAATTATTATTATTACCCGTAAAAATAAATATGATTTTTTTTTCATTTAAATGTCATATATATATTATGGGTACTTTATTTAATTATTTAAATGAATAAAGATAATATTAAATTATTATTTGATGAAAATAAAAAAAAAATATTAGATGAATATAATTACGAGATATATACTCACTGTTCACAGCTTAAAGGAATAAAAAAGACTGATTGCACGTCTAAAATGGTAGGATAGGATTTTATATATATATATATGTGTGTGTGTGTGTGTAAAACACTAATGGACAGGATTTTTAACCTCTTGTTTTATCATTGGTAATATTTTTAATTTTTTTTAAATTTATAGCTTAATTACATTTTTATAGAATAAAAATTCGTAATAATATAAAAGATAAGAATATTTTTATTGATTTATAAGTTGATTCCCTATCTGCTAATAACGTTCCAGTCTAGTCGTATTCTCACACTTTCTAAAGGGTATAAAAAGTATAAAGCTCGGGTTTGATTCCTTTTATTGATTAATATTGTGAAGTTTTCAGTATTATAGTGAAATATTTTGCTTCCAGAAGAACCAAAAGGTAATATCTATATTATGATAAGATGTTAGTTGGCTGACCTTTTTTGATGAAAAGTCTCCTTCCGTTTGAATTTGCTTGTGCAATGTTCTCCAATGGTTGAACATATCAGTATCTCCATGTCGCATGAAAGGAGGCAAACGAGGATGGCAAGCCTTATATAAATGGACAGGCGTATTTCCTTTAACATCTTTCTCATTTAAAAGATAAATCAATGATGAATATTTCAGCACTTCTTTCAGTACTTCATCACTTTTGCTGATCACTGCATAATGAATAACATTCCAGCCTCTAATATCAGTAAGTTCGCAGCAATCTGGACATTCAGAAATGATCTCTTTCACTATGTCTTGGAAGCCTCGACAGGCTGCAATGTGAAGAGCAGTCCTCTTCCAACATTTATCAGCAATATAGGCACTAGATATATCAAAGCGTAATAGGATGCTGACCGCTAACCGTTTTCTTCTGTACACAGCATAGTGAAGTGGAGTCCATCCCTTTTCATCTGTTACTTTGGTCAAGCTTCCCATTTCATACAATAGCATGCGTGGTATCACAAGCTCTGGAAGGAAGTCAACAAGAAAAAATTCATAATTACTAATATCAAAATCTTAATTGATTATCAAGTTTTTCTTAAAATAATGACAATGAATGATTTCTCTTCATTTTTTTGAAAATTTAAAATTTTCACCATACATTAATTTTAGTATTATTAAATACTTGATATTAAAAATAATAATCAAATGAGGGAGTTTCTATAGTAAATTTATAATTTACAAAGTAAATCTTACTTTAGTAATAACTACTATTAGTTAAAATCTAATCATCATATAAAATAGATATAAATTGGCCTAAAATCATGATAATTATAGGAAACTCCATTACACATCTAATCTAATATTTCTATAAAAGTTAAAGACTGAAAAATGGTTCCCAAACACTTGACACTTGGATGGACAATTAATTGACACATGATATAATTAAAAAACAATAACTGTTTTAAAAATTTTCATTTTAATTTTTTTTATAATTATAAATTTATTTATTGAAATTAAATAATGCTTAACTTGATAATTTTATCTTAAAATATATAATTATTTAAAATTTAAATATAAGATAAAATGAGATAAATATAATTTCAGTTTACATATATATATATATATATATATATATATATATATATTAAGAATTATACATTTTTTGAAATAAATTTATATTTTATTTTTTAGATAGTACATATAACATATAATTAATATGAATAAAAACTATATTTACTACATATTTCAAAAGTTTTCAAATTGCATTTTTTAATATATATATATATATATATATATATAAATAAAACAAATGTTAATATAATATCAAATAAATATTATATAAAAAAAATGTTCAACAAAAACAATTTGCTAAAATTAAAAATATGAATGCTCTATAATTCTTAATGCTTGAATATATATATTGTTAAAAAAAAAAACACTTGAATACACACATATCACGTGTGAATTTCTAAATTTTAGTAATTTTTTTTTAAAAAAGGAAATATGTGTTTATAATAGGCATTAATGTAAAAAAAAATAAAGATATAATTAATAATTAATAATATTAAATATATATATATATATATATATTACTCAAAATTTGACATTTATATCTATCACTAATTGATATTTGACATAATAAAAAAATGATAATTTTTTTAAATTTCTTTTTAATTTATCCTTTTTTAATTATAAATTTATTTATTAGTATTAGATAATACTTAACATATAATTTTAACTTAAATAATTTATCTTTTTTTGGGTATGAATTTATTTATTAGGCTCTATTTGTTTCGCGAAAAATAACTTTTACATGAAAAATATTTTTCATGGAAAGTAAAATTAGTGATATATATTTATATCATGTATGTATAAGTGTTTTCATATTTCAATAAAATTTTACAAAGTTTAGAAAATGAAAAATAATATTTTTTTCTTTTTTTTTCTTTAAAATTATTTAATTTTTATTTTAATCAAGAAAATATTTTCTGATGACTCATTTTCTTGAGCGCTCCAAATACTATAAAATGCAAAAAATATTTTTCGTAAAACAAATGGAGTCTTAATATTAAACAATTCCTAACTTAATAATTTTATCTTAATTGAGTTGAAATTTTTTTAATTTAATTTTAATTATAAATTTAATTTTTATTAAGCTTATTACTATAATTAAGAACTAAAAATTTGATATATTAATAGCTCCTTTTAAAATATTAAATTCATGTAACATTTCTAACTTTATTTTCATGTGACTATTAAAAATAATTTATGTTAGTAAATTATATTTTTTATTCTAAAGATGCTAAATCTTTAATAATATTTTGTACTTAATACTTTTTCATTATTTCGTATCAAAGATTTTTCTATTAATTATTTTTTGAACTAAATATTACAATTCTATCATTTGAAAAATCTTTGTTCATAATTTTTTTTTTAACCTTTATTTTAATTTGATCTATTATTTGTTTAAACCAATACTACTAAATCAAAATCATATATATATATATATATTAACTAAATTTTTTGTCAATATGTAGTGAAAATAAATAGTTAAAATTCACTTAATTTAAATTAAATAAAAATTAAAAGTAAAAAATTTAAATCATTATCACACAACTCGTAAATAAATGACTAATATTTTTATATTTTCAAATACTTATGATAATATTATTAAGAAAATTTAAATACCAAGTTCATAATTACTAATAACAAAATCCCTAATTGATTATTATTTTTTTTAAAATAATGAGAAACTAACCCGTGTATGATTGATTGTCATTTTCCTCATTTTTATTGCCGTATAAGGATCTGTATTTCTCCCACAACGACTTCCTCTGCCCTGAAATAAAGTCAATAAAACCAAATTCATAATTAAATCTTAATTAATTTAGTAAGGTTTTCTTAAAAAATTGAGAAATTGACAGTGAATGATTTCCCTTTATTTATTTTTTTAATAAAAATTTAAAATTTTACTTGATATTAAAAGTCATAATCAAATGTGTAGTAAATTTATAATTTGTAAAGTAAATGTTATTTTTAAATAACAATGAATTGTTAAAATCTATTCATCATACAAAATTGAAATAAATTAAATTAAAATCAAAGTAATTATAGAAAAAACTATTACACATATTTTTATATTATCAAATATTTATGATAATATTATTAAAAAAATTACTAATTTTCCTTAAAACTAGGTCTTATCTTTTAATATTAAAGATAATTAACTTACCTTTTTTCTTCTATAAACAAGAACAATTTAATCAAATTGAAAAGAGAGGGAAAAAAAAAAACTCCAGGCCAACCGATTCTCTTCAATATGCCCACCTAAACTAAAGACAAAAAGATGCAAAAACCTACAAAATAGTCAAAGCTAAGATAACAGAGAAAGCAAAATAGAAAACACAGCCGGAACAATCAACTTAATAGCAAATCCATGTGACAAAAGCCACATGATCTCGCATGAAGAGAGCCACCACCAACAATCAACAGAACTCGAACCCTTGAATTGATTGCTTCAACACACAACACATGGCAGCAGCTACCAAATTCAAAATAAACAGAATTATAGATTCTTCGCCAGAAACAAAAACACACAATGACAGGATTTTCATAGTGGAAATGGTTTTGATCCACCAAAAGCTCCAATGCCACCACCGACTGGAGCTTTCCCACCTTTAGATGGAGACTAGAAAGATGGGATGCGTTCTCCACAGACACAGAAAGCAGACGCTCTTGAAGGATTACCAACTAAAAATATATAATGGTAGGCAAAACCAAAACAAGGCATCCAACCAGGAGTAACAAGAGGACCGGAAGAAACATAAAAATGCTATAATGCTACCACCAAAAGAAAACCGGAAGCCATCTGCACCAAAACAAAGAGCAGCAAGCAGAGCATGACATGGGAAGTAAAACCACCAAAGAAGATGTAGGAGTAGAAGCAAACAGCAGGTCAAAAATGTAGGAACTCCAAGCAAGATGCAGGAGGACAAGAATCTCAAAACACCAAAGCGAAGAAGAATCTTCAACACCAAGAATAAAACCCAAACGAAACACTGTTGTAAAATCTAAAATACATCTACCTAAAAGGAATATTGCTAATGAAAAAACTCAGATAAAAAAGGACGCAACAGCAAACTACAATTAAGAATGAACAAAACAGGACCCAAATAGCTTGGCAAAAAGGGAACCTAGACATGCAGAAGAACAAGAAACAAGCAACAAACAAAAAACCATAAAAACCAAGCCTCAATAAGTAATAGCAAAGGAACCAAACCTGGGAACAACAGCAGAAGCTGAACTTTATACACGCCCAAACAAATTAAATAGCTAAAAACAACCAACACTTATAAACAATCAGCCAATTGCAACTACGGACCAACATAGAAGAGGACAAACGAAACCCTTGAAATAAAGAAAAACCACGTAGCCTCAAGAAAAAAGAATAAACCAGGATATAAAACACCACACTAAAGCGATGAAATCTTTGAACACCGAAAACAAAACAAAGGTAACGCAGAAGGAGAGAAAAGCAGAAAACATGAGGCCAAGAAACAATTACCGAAATGTGGCCTCCCAAATTTTCCTATCCGAAATGATTTGGTCGGTAAGGAAGTCTGCTAACATTTCCTCCCGATCTGAGAAACTTAATCCACAACTTTTACCCAAGCAAATCGTTTGCCATGCTTCCTCTTCAGCATTGAAAGGAGGAAGAAATGAACCACCAACATCAATCGAAGATCAATGGTGGGAGTTAATCCGATCAATATCACTGTCTATCGCTTGTACAAAATGGGTACTTGAACATTTGGCACCTCCGCCAAAGGAAATGGAATCATCAGCTCCATTTAACTTGTCCAAAGTCTTCTTGGGTTTCAACTTCTTTTTACTTTTACCACCCGTGTGAAGCTTACGGGTTGAATCAGAGAGAGCAACGAGGAATTTGCATCTATGCCTTTGTTTGGGCAACCTGGAGACTTTAAGGTAGTTTGATGGGTTAGAGCTAGCTGATTGCCAGGCTGGCCTAAGGGCTTTCACGGGAACGATGTCTAGAAGGTTAGGGTTATTATATGGATCTCCATAAGACTCCATATCACAGCTTAGAGCATAAGGCACTAGTTGATTATCTCTTCTATCTAATTCCTCCAAATTAATTGGGGGCAGAATGAAACCAGTGCATGCCAGCTCCCTTGTGTCAGATAAAATTGCCAGCGGATCTTCAAAATTATTGCCTCTCTCTTTTCCATGTACATGCACGCCAAGGTCTGCATATGGAGAAGTGAACCCCTTATGATAAGCTGCTGACTTTGAAACCCCAGTGGAAGAACCTTGGTTCACACTGTCCAAGTGATTAACAGGAGAAGGAAGTGTCTCGAGAAAACAGTACTTCCAAAAAGTGGCCAGATCTCTGCATGCGCTCTACAAAGCATCAACGGTGTGAGAATATACAAAGTTGTTTTGTAAAGAATAATCAGCGATTCAAATAAGTGAAGATGTCGCATCACCTAATTCATTAGGGGAAGGACAGGAGGGAATAACCTCCTTCTGAGCCGGGCACAAGGGGTCTGAACCTGTTTCTTTAACCGTGGCGATGTGGAATCTAATTTCTCCTAAGTCTACCATGATAGTCTTTCTCACAAACTCTTTAGAATCAAATATAATAAATAAACGTGCAACATCAATATTAGAAAAAAGAATACAAGTAATGAAAGAATAATCAATATCCTAACTCCTCTTATTGACCGTGCGCTCTTGTCTGTTTGAGAGAAAGCAAAATAAAGTTTCATAAAATAAAATTTTTCAAAGTAAAATTTTTTATAATTTTTAAATTTTCATAATTTTTTAGTTTTTGAGAGAAAATGAATTTTTTTAAAAAGGTATTTGGAAGTTTTAAAGAAAAGATATTGTTAACTTATTAATTTGATAGGCCGAAAAATGAAGATTTTTTGAGGTTTTCAAAAATATCTAGAAATCATATTTTTAAAAACTGTTCAAAGTTTATTAAACTTGAAAATCTTTTATTACTTTAAAAAACCTCCTTCTAAACAAAGGTTTAGGCACCTTTGATTCTAATAATTAGATTAGATTTTGGGGCAGAATTACTTTAGGATTATTTGAGTCAAGAATTATATATGCTCCCTCTTAAGTCCTAACTACAAATAATTAAAAATTGATATTATAATTTTTCTCTCGTGCCTTTGGTGTCTTTCATATGCTTAATATTTGATTTTTATTGTTGCTCGATGTTGTAGCTGAGGTTATGAGCCTTAGAGAAGCATTAAGCTGGATCAAAAATTCTATTGACAAGTTAATTTTGAATCTGAATCGCAAATCCTTGTTCTTGCTTTGTCGGCATCTCATCTAGGTGTGTCCTAGTTTGGTTCTATTGTGGAAGATTGCAAGGTCTTGTTAACTGAGCTTCCGCGCTGCTCTGTTGTGTTTGTTAAGAGATCAGGGAATGTTGTTGCGCATTCGTTAGTAACAGTAGTTGATTTTATGTCTGATTTTTAAGAGTGAAATCTTGTTACTTTTGAATTTATTTCTGCTGCTTTATATTTCGATGCTTTTTTAAGTTGGATGAAGGTTTTTTTTTTTTTTTAAATAACACAGGAAAAAAAAGTGCATTTAAATCATTTATGTTGGTTGCTACCGTAACTATTAATTGTGTCGCACCCGACTTCACTAATAGAAAATTTGTAACTTAAAACGAAAGGGCAATTAAATAAGTTAGGGGAGATTAGTCCTCACCCATAATACTGCCAACTGATGTGAAACGCAAATTGTTTTTGTGTAAATTAAGAATTTGAGCTTATAATTAGACTTAATTAATTAGGGTTTACATTGAGTTAATTAGGAGTGAAAGACGTTTGGCATGGTGTTTTCGTTAGCTAATTAACAGACTTGTTAACAGTAGGGGGTAGTTAGACAAATATAAAAAGTAAAAAGTTTGATGGGTATTATTTTAATTTAAATTGCAAAAATTTTAAAAATTCAACTTTTTTAATAATTCGTGTAATTCAAAAACTCCTGAGCATCTACAATATAATTACTATTTGGTGACATAAGTATTTTTACTAGTATTTAAAAGTTGAAAGAATAGATCATAAAATATTACTCTTTACAGTGTTTAGTATTTTGATTAGGGTTAAAAATATTATACCACTATTTTTACATTAACAACTTATCCAATAGCTATTTTACCAAATACTTCTACTTTAAATAACTATATAAATAGCTAACGACTAACATTTAATAACTAATAAAATAGTTGACAATAGCTAACAATTACTATAATAGTTAATATTATCGAACAAACCTTGAAATTTTAAAGTTTTAAGTGCATATAAGCTAAGTACTAAGTGTTTATAATATAATTGTAATAAGCTACATTTAAAACTCTCCAAGTCTATCTACACAAAAATAAATAAATAAATAAATACATTTTTTCTTCTTTTAAGTTGGCTTCTTATTCTTGGGTTTAGGTGCTAATGGTCGTTTAATGCCATTTCCAGCTACTATCATTTACGGTTGTAAGATTAAAAAAAAAAAAGTTATAAATAAAGATATTCGCAATTCACTTCCCACACTAACACACAAAACAATCAATATGCATATATAGGAAGTTTATGATCTGCTTATTGATCTACCTTCATTTGTGAAGTCGTCATCTTCGAAGTCCAGCACTGTTGCCTCGTGTAATGCCGTTTTACCATTGGGACCACCATAATCCAGTAATTGTAAATTGGGATGACTTAATAGTTCCAAAGCTACCTTTATATTTCTATTTTTAATGGCTAGGTAAAGCGGAGTTTCCCCATGATAGTTGGCAGAATATTTAAACTCATTTGGATCTTCATTACTCATTATTGCTTTCACAATGTCCCGACTTCTTGCATTTCGTGCCGCCTCATGCAAGGCCGTTTCTTTATTTTTATTTGTCATCCTTAACATCTTCCTTACTGCTGCCATTTTACTCTCTGTTGGCCCTTCTCCGCTCTCTAAATCTATTTCATCACCCTTTGCCTGTTTGATTAGCACTTCTGCTGCATCAACATGCCCGTACCTTGCTGCAATGTGGAACGGAGTATCAGCGTGGACATTGACCTTCAATAACAGTGACGGACAAAGTCCAAGTATCCCCTCTATAAACTGGGGATGTCTCTTACTTGGAGTGCTAAGGTAAATATGCAATATTGTGTTTTTCTTTGGGGAAAGTAGCCTATCAAGAGGTGGTTGAACATTTTTGAATGGATCAAGTTCGCCATTTTCTGCCGCTTTTCGTAAGTCGGCATCAATGTATGCGCAAGTTTCCATTTGGTGGTGTGGCTGCCTAGATAAGATAACACAAGATAAGAAAAAGAGAATATATAATGTGGAAAAAAGTGTGGTTTAAGACTTGATTTAAGTGAGAAATGACTAAAAAGTAGACATATACATAGCAGCCACAGCCGTGGCCTCTCTCTCATGGTTAATTCTGCAACGCCGCTAGTTTATATGCAGTTCAATGCCGTAATTTGTTGGACTAATGCCCAGATTACAAAAAATTTAAAATGATAATAAAGACAAAAAAAAAAAAAAACTTGTAACCCAGTTAGTGTACTTCAAAAAAAAAAAAAAAAAAAAAAAAAGAAAAAAAACAGTTGGTGTAGGTTGCTTTTTAGACTTAAACGCTTTTTATGGAATTGCTACTATTACTAACATTGATTAAAAAAATTGTAAAACCAACCTAAAATTATTTGTAAAAATAATGTTCTTAAAAATGTCACTGAAGAAAAAAATTTTTTTACACATCAAAGTAATAGTTTTTTTTATCGAAAGTAAAGTCAAGTCATATAATTTTGAAAACACCACTTTAATAAAATTTATATGTTCTAATTATTTTTATAATTTTTTAGCACTTCAATATAATTTAATCAAAATATAATCTTTTATTAATAATTTTTAGAATAATTAATATAATCACAATATATTAATATAGTTACCACATAAATAAAATTACTAAAATATTAAATTATAATACAATATATATACGTACAAATTAATTCATCAACCAAATATTAAATATATAAATAATTAAGTTAAACTAATTAAAGGCAGCAAGTTTTGGTTCAAAGCCGTAATTCGTTGAACGACTATCAAAATGCCAAGCGTACCAAAAAAATAATAATAATAAACGGGAATAAAGACAATAATTTCTTTAAATTTTTTGAAATTTTCGTGAAAATACAATTTAATTTTTTTTTGTCAAATTTCATAATATTTCAATATACGTAATATTTGAAAAATTTTTGAAGTAGAAAAAAAAAATAAAATATATGTAGGAAATAATATTACCATTATATTTATTTTAAGACAAGTGACTATGAATGTGGAAAATTAATATGGAAAAAAGCATTGTGTGACTTAACAAGTGACACATGATTATTGAGAATTTATATGTGTCTTAAATCAAAGAAGGTGGAAAATTAATATTTAAAAAAAATAATAATATTTAGAAATAATTTTATCAATCTAGTTTCTATATGAATAAGATAATAATTATTAATTTAATTATATATGAATAATAAACGGCAAAAAAAATACTACTGATAAATAGTACTAAATAGTAAAATTTTAGGTCAGTTAAAGAAAAAAAAAAGATCTGATATCATAATTAGAAAGATTAATGGTGTTAAAATTCCGTGTAGGTTTTTTTTTTTTTTTTTTTTTACAACAATCTTTCTATTTTTAATATTAATCTTGATTTTTTTTTATACACACAATTTTATGATTTTTTTTTATTTAATACCAATCTTGCTAACATTTTATACCAAACTTATTCTTTTTTGATACTTTTCTTTAAGGGCTTACTTTTGATACTAATTAATCTTGTTTTTTTTTTTTTTACGATACCAACCATTGTAAATTGATTTGTCAACTGGTTGCTAATAATAATCAATTTAGAATTTAAGTGTTAATTATATATTTATTGTGTATAACGGAAATTATTGTTCCCATAAAAACTATTTTGAGCCTTGAACTATATAGCAATTTCAATCTAGATGATCGGTTTCGAGATCAACAATAAAATCTCAATTATTTATCACTAAATTTATTTAGATATAACTCTAATACCATTAAAGTAAAAACTCATTGTTGTGGTTGTTTGTTTTGATTATACTTTATTTGTACTTTGTTTTTTAACCATTAATTAGGCTTTATTAATTAAACTAAGAGTAATTATTTGATAAAGTAAATTTTAATATTTTAGTTACCTGGAGAAAAGAAAAGTAACCAAAGAGAAAATATGAGCATGCACTAAAAAATTCAGCCAATATTCTCACCTGAATCTCTTTCATTCCTAAGGGCTCAAGAAATGATCATGTACCTCATAATTGCCATATAAGAGTAAAATTGGTATTATAAAAATTAAAACATAATCTGCTTAGATGACATAAGCCCTTTTTATTACATAATATAGAAATATGATATCAATCAATAGATCTTTACTCAATTTCAAGTTTGTACTATGGCTTTTCTTTTGATACCAATCTTTATATATATATATATATAACATGTTAATTTTGGTATTTTTTTGATATCAATCAATTTATTGGCTTTCTTTTGATACCAATCTTGCTATTTTTTAATACCAATCTTACTTGTCTTTTTGATACCAATCTCTTTTATGAATTTTCATTTGATACCAATCTTCCTATTTGTAATATCAATCTTGCTCATTTTTTGATGCCAATTTCTTTATTGGCTTTCTTTTGATACCAATCTTGTTAATTTTTATTTTTTATACCAATCTTGCTTATTTGCTTGATGCCTATCTTGCTCTTTTTTTTGATACCTATCTTGCTCTTTTTTAATGCCTATCTCATGGCATCTATTTTGATAACAGTCTCTTTACAGACTTTTTTTTTATACCAATCTTCTTATTTTTTTCATATGAATGTTGTTATTTTTTGATACCAAACTTACTCCTTTTTTTATATTAATCTCCCTATTTTGTATTCATTTACTTTATAATCAATAAGCATAATTTTTTGGTTTAATAATAAATAATTGAATAAATTTTTAAGTTTAATTAATTATGAAGTGTTTGTAACTCATTGCAATTTTTTTTTTTTTTTACTTTTATAATCAATAAGCATAATTTTTCGATTTAATAATAAATTATTGAATGAAATTTTAAGTTTAATTAATTATAAAAAAATATATTAACTGATATATTTAATATTTTTATTGATAAATTTGAAAAGTTATGCCTCTAGTTATTGACGATAGTCAGTTTCCAAATTTTGATGTAAAGAAATCGAAATAAGAATTCAAAATAGATAACTAGAATCCACTTCGACGATTAAGTTAGAGGACTGAAAGTTTAGGAAAAGATAATTCACAAACAGCTTAAGTTAGAGGACTGAATCCAGGCATATTCATAGTGCAAGAGTAATACTTTAGATAAGTGGTATAATTCATAGTTGATATTACCATAATTAATCTGATAATGGTTGGATTTATATAGATAATCAATATCTCCTTCAAATAAAGTTGCACATGAGGATGAAATGATGCCAAAAGTAGTTGCATGCCAATGAAAAATAAGAATCCATATTCAATATGCACTATAAAAAAAATAATAAGTTTTGTAACCAATTTTTACAACTGATTGAAATCGATTGCTATTAGCAACCAATTTTACAACCAATTTATGATTCGCTTTTTTTTTAGTAAAATAATTAATTTAAAAAAAAATAGCAATAACTAGAGGCATAACTTTTCAAATTTATTAGTAATTGATTTATAATTGGTTGTTAAAATCGATTCAATTACTAATAATAATCGATTTCTAATTAGTTGTTACATCTGTTGCTAATCGATATTAGAAAAATCGTATATATTTGATTAATTAAAAAATCTGCTACTAATATCAACTGATTTAGGGAGTCGATTGCTAAATTAAATAATTATTTTAATTGACATCAGAGTTAACAATTAGCTAAAATCGGTTGTTATTTGTCACCGATTTTTTATTGGTTACTAGGAGTAACTAATTTCTACAATAAATTATAAATAGATTACTAATTTTTTTTCCATAAAAATTTATATCTTTTTTTTTTCGATTTACAACCAATTTGCGAATCGGTTGCTAATATCAATAGATTTTTGCAACTAATTTTGCCCCCCAAAAATTCTCACCTAACTTTTTGTTTTCTTTTTTTTTATTTACAACTGATTTGCAAATCTATTACTAACAGCAACCAATATTTACAACTAATTATGCAATTGATTTTTTTCTTTCAAAAATTTTTGAAAGAGATTTTTTTTTATTTGCAACTGATTTTTAAAACCGATTAAAATCTATTGCTATTAGAAATTAATTTTACAACTGATTTTTTTCCCTTAAAAATTTTCAGCTTCTTTTTTAATTTTGATTTGCAACTGATATACAAATTGATTGCCAATGGCAACCAATTGCTAATCGGTTGGAAAATTTTTCTGTAAAAAATTCCCATACAATTTTTAAAAGAAATTAACAACCAATAATCAATTGCTAAAATTGGTTACTAATTCACTTGTATAAACTACTACTCTTTTTTTTTTTCAGTACTCTTTTTTTTTTTTTCTCTCTTTCTTCTCATTTCTCTCATTTTCTTCATTATTTTTTTTATTCTTATATATTTTATTCATCATATTTTCTTTATCACTTTTTCTTTTTCATCTATTTTCTTTATCATTTTTTTTTTATTTATTTTCTTCTTCATCTTTTTCTTTCTCATTTATTTTCTTCTTTATCATTTTTTTCTTCTCATCTAATTTCTTTGTCATCATCTTCATCTTCTTTTTCTTTCTCATCTTTTTTATTTTATTTATTTTTTTAGCATAAAATAAACATTTTTGTACAAATATATTTTTTGTTTGTAAATTATTTGTAGTATTAATTTTTAGTAATTTTTTTGTTATAATATATATATATATATATATATATATATATATATATATATATATATATATATATATTTGGTAATTTTTTTAGTAATTTGTCTTATAAATTTTTATATTTTATTTTTTGTTAATATTTTTTATAAAAGTTATTATTAGTAATTTTTTATAATATTTTGTACATTAATTATTAGTACTAATTTTCATTATCAATTTATTATTTTAGCTATTTTGAAAAAATTATTTATTTGAATTTTCTTATTTAGAAACTTAATTTTTTTATAATTTTTTTAAATTAGCAACCAATTTTTAGGTCACTAAAATAGTTGCAAATAGCAACTGATTTACCAAATGTTTGCAAAATTATAAAATTAAGGACACCAAATTTAATATAACTGATTATTTTTTTATTGCTATTAACAACCGATTTCGGTTGCTAAATCGATTGCTATTAGTAGCTAATAGTTTTTTACTAAAACTTTTATTTTTTTTAAGTTTGATTAATTTAGCAACCGATTTGGTTGTTGATTGCTATTTGTAACCGATTTGGTTATCGATTGCTATTTGCAACTAGACTCATTGTTGGTTATTAAATCAATTGCTAAATCAATTAGCAATTGATTTTAATAAATTAGCAACCGATTTGGTTGGTTGCTATTTTTTTTTTTTTAGTGATGATCAAATAAGATCATAATAATAAATAAATAAGGATACACTTCGAGGACAATTCATATAAAAGTCATATCAATATTAAGGTTTTCAAGAAAAATGTAAAATTTTAATAACCTATTAGTTATAAAAATAAAAAAAATAATTTGTCAATACCCAAATTGTGGTCCGAACTGGCACTAGGATTTAGATCAGCATAAGGCCCCAAAGCTCGTAGTAAGCTTAACTATTCATTAGCCCAACCTTGAAGCCCATATACAATCCTATTTTCAAAAAATCAACCGAATAGAGTCCGACCATAAACTGGACCATCCAACAGGGAGTTTTTAGCTCACCAAACCTGTGATCACAATATACATATATATGGGGAGCTCATCTCTCCTTCACAATAATAACAAATCAATATAAAATCAAATGGGAGTCCAACTCCCTCATCCAACAGGTCATCCATCCACACATTTACACATACATAGATTAATAAGTTTACAACCCCAAAATAATTAATCTTGCAGTCCCAAGCTAAATAAAATGGTTCTACACACGCGGATATCTAGATTTCAAATTTAACAATATAAGATACGGAAATGACAACTAGTAGATCTGCGAGTTAGAAAGCAGGTTAAACACAAGAATAAACTCTCTTGTAACCTAGAAAAATAGGGTGAACAGAAGTGAGCATTCGACTCATAGAGTAAGATATTGATTTTACTTACAATTTCTATAACTTTTTACGTATAGTGCATCCTAAGAGTAAAATGCATGATGTTCACATAGTTCAAACAAAGCAAGTCATAGTCACATTAAAGGCAATCTAGAGCACTCACACACACATGTGTCACATCCACACTCACACACATATATATGGGAGCTGATCCCCTATACAGCTCTCTTAGTTCCAATCTCTGCCAGTGAGATCAACTCAAAGCCGAACTTTCTCTTCATATCCAAATGCGGAGGCCAGCGAGATCAACTCAAAGCTGTGCCTACCCCGCCTTATCCATAATAAGGATCAGGTCCTAGCGAGTCAAGCTCCAGCCGCATCTACCCATCCTACCCATATCCATATACACACCCACTCGTACATACAGCTCCAGATCACCATAAGACAACAATCACAGCAATATAATTAAGAACAAATGCAATATAATGTGTGTCTAATATTTACCACATACATATATGTATAAGTGATGCATAAACATGCTTTGAATACAATAATATTGAAATTATAAATAAAATTAATATCTACTCACAAATTAACTGAAAGTTACTGCTGCAGTTGGGTGGAGGAGGAAGGCTGACCCGGCTCACCTAAATATTATATCAAAAATTTTATCAATATTTACTTAAAACAAAATTTTAAAGAATCAAGGGATAATCCTAAGTTTTGCCAAAAATCTGACAGAATGTCCCTTATACCTAGGACCTACTCAACTTGTAAAAGGATTTAAATAACACTTCTAAATCTCAAATTCCCACAACCACATCTCATCAACATCATATGGCCCCTCCTGGGCCCTCTAAAATAGTAAAAAATCATATAGTTACGCATAAAATAATTATTTAAAAATTTAGAGTATTACATTCTTCCCCCCTTACAAAAAAATTTGTCCTCAAATTTTACATGAGGTAGAACAATGACACAGAGTTACATATCAAATAAATGTGGGTATTTGCTGTGCATATCCCACTTTGACTGCTAAGTGAATCCTCCATAGATTGACTCCTCCATAGGACTTTAACCATAGGGATCTGCATAATTTTTTTGCCTGCTGAAAGCTATCCTTAAACATTCTCTTATCAAAGAAACCATCTCCGAAGTGTACTGTACCAGATTTAAATTATGTACTCTCGCCTCTTCAACTTCTGTCCAACACAGAGGAGATCAACACTTCCTGTCATATAATGTTTCATGAAGCATCCTTCTGAAATAACTACCTTTGCATGCACCATATCGGAAATCATTGCTAATCCTATTTGGCCATTGAAGCGTTAGCAAGACTTTTCTCAGTGATAAAAGCACCTGTACTTCTTAGTTCCGTGATATTATGAGCTTCTAGTCTACTTTTTGCCATGAGGTCATTATACCAACTCCTGCTTGTCTTATGTAACTAGCTGTGTAGAACTCGATCCATCTCCTCTGCCTCAAATTTAAATCCCTCTGTTAAAAAATATACTTTAAGCTTTTATAGTCGATGTATATTTTGCACATTTCACCATATAAGTAATGCCTCTAGATTTTTAGTATAAAGACTACAACGTTCATTCCATACCATGAGTGGGGTAGTTCTGCTTGTGCTTCTTTAACTACCTTGAAGCATAAGCAACTACTTTACTGTGCTACATCAAGACACACCTCAACCCAATTCTAGAAGTATCACAGTATACTTATACCCTTCTCCATTCACCAGCAAAGTCAACACAGGAGCTGTAGTTAAACAGTCCTTAAGCTTCTAGAAGCTTTCCTCACATTCATCTGACCAGAAGAACGGAACATTCTTTCGAGTCAACCATGTTAGAGGAGCTACTATTTTGGAGAAATTCTACACAAAACACCTGTAGTAACCTGCTAGGCCTAAAAAACTTCACACTTCGGTGACTATAGTTGTAGCATTCCTAACTTCTGAGCTCTAAATAGTGTCATTTTCAGTTAGTAAATAGTACTATTCAAAGTCAGTTTGAGGACTAAAAATAAGATAAAAATAAATTGAAATAAACAGTATAAAAATCAAAGTGGCCATCGAGTTATGGACTTAAATGTCATTATTGAAAAAGATTGACTATATCCCGATGAAGGGCATTTTGGTCATTTCACTCTCAGAGTTGACTTTTGACCTAAATGTCTATTAAAATATGTGAGATTAAAATAATGAAAATGAATTAAAAATATGAATGTTGTATGAAAATTGAAAAAGGATACAAAGGGAATTATGGAAATTATTAAAATTATAATAATTATAATTAATAATTAAATAAAAAATGTTGGATGAATATATAAAAAAAAAGAGACAAAAATCATTAAATGAAAAAAAGCTTCATCTTCTTCTTCCTTCTCTTATGGCCGAACCACCCTCCCCATAGCCTTCCACCATTTTTGTCTTTCCAACCTCTATTTTCCTTACTTTCTCACCATAATTCCCATAGCTCCTAACATTAAACTTTGATATTTAACCTAGAAAAGAAGATTAGGAGCAAAAAGAACCAAGGAAATTGAAGTTTTAACAAGAAGGAAAATTTATCAATTGAGGTTAGTGCAAATTCTAGCCTTCTTCCTTCTTTGATTCTTAAAACTAAGTTGAATTGAGATGGAATTGCATGAGAAATGATGTAATTGATGCATGAATGGAAGGTTAAAATTTTGGCCAGCCTAGGTGACTTAGGGATTTTGTGTGTTTGATGAAATTGAACATGCCTACTAATGCTTCTTGATGTGTATACATGAACTAAAATGATTGAAATTATGATGAGATTTATAAATAGGTAAATGATTAATAGGTCAAATGTTAATAAAACAGGGAAAACTCTGTCAGTTTCTCCATAAAAATATGATAATTTAAAATATAATGACATTAAAACTAATAATGAATAAGACAAGATAAGATAAGGTACTCCGGCATAGAATGTAGCGTGCCTTACTCGACTACACTATAGATCAGGTAAGGGTGTTACAATAGTAAGCCTAAGCCAATCAGTTACTGCTTCAATTTTTTTAGGGTCCACCCAAATACCTTTACTAAAAACCACATGTCCCAAGAATGAGATGCTCTCCAGCCAGAACTCACACTTTGAAAATTTTGCATATAGCTGATGCTCCCTCAATGTTTGTAACACCATCCTCAGATGCTATACATGCTCTTCCTCGATTCAAGAATACACAAAAATGTCATCTATGAATACAATGACAAAGTGATCCAGGAACAGTCTAAACACCATGTTTATTAAATCCATAAAAGCTGTTGGTGCATTAGTGAGTCCAAAAGACATCACCAGAAACTCATAATGACCATACCTAGTCTTGAATGCTATCTTTGGCACATCCTCACTTTTGATCCTCAGCAGGTGATAACCTAACCGTAAGTTTATTTTTGAAAAGTACCTTGCTCCTTGTAGCTAATTAAACAAGTCATCAATTTAAGGAAATGGATATTTGTTTTTAACAGTCAGTTTGTTCAACTATCTATAATCAATATACAACCTCAAAGTTCCATCCTTCTTCCTCACAAATAGAACAATAACACCCTAAGGTGAAGTGCTTAGCCAAATGAAACCCTTATCCAGCAGCTCTTGTAGTTGCTCCTTCAGTTCCTTTAGCTTTGCTGGTGTTATTCTGTAAGATAGCATAGAAATGGGATTTGTACTTGGCATAATATCTATGCAAAACTCTATCTCCCTATCCGATGGTAATCCTGGAAGCTCCTCAGGAAACACATTTGCAAATTCTTTGACAATAAGTACATTCTCCACATCAGTACCTTCAATAAATGTGTCCCTCACTAGTGCCAAATATCCCTGATATCTACGCTTCAACATCTTTTTGGCACTAATGGTGACACTAAGTTGTATAGAGCTACACTCTGTCACCATTAAAGCTAAACTCTTCCACTCTAGGAATATAGAAATACACCTTTTTATTATTCTTGATCATGACTCTGTGATTGGTTTTCACCAACACATCCATCATATAGTATCATACTATAGTACTAACCTACTACTCATTTTATGAAACACAGGCCATTCACCATGGATGATTCTTCCTATTCCTCCTTCCTAACATGATCATCAAAATATTATTGTCCCCAACTATCCTTTGTAAGGAATTGCCCTTCATGGTTAAATAGGTATGTTTGAACCTATAAGTTTCACCTAAACTGTCATAGCAATGAGAAATGTGTGTTGTACCACAATCCCAGACAAGATACTTTATATATTCATTCTTCTTGATGTAGCTACATCTATTGCCTACAACTTTCCAGACTTCAACCTCAAATCTACCCATTAGCAATAATTTCATCCATTGAAATTCATCTACTAATAGTACTTCCTCCAACTTATAGTTCAGAAGGGTTGCAAGCCCTGGTAACTAACTCGATTTATCTCCGATCACTACCTTACTTGTCATTTCATCCTTAATCTTAAGTATGCACTTACCATTATTTCCTTCTCGAGAAATTGTGTATAAACTGGTGCCTATCAAATTCTTAAATATTGGGTCACCTTAACATAATTTCCCTTACTTATGTAACCTTCTAAAGCTAAAAGCACGAGCTAAGCTTGAAGAGAAAGAGAGATCTCTTCCTACAACCATCAACACACTATTGTCTGTAGAATAATGTTTAACCCATGTCTCTTTATCTTCTTTTGAAATTTCATTATCTCTTTCTATAGTATATTAGCTGCAACAATTCTTCTGTTGTACCATCAATTTGCCTGACATATCATCTTAAGATTTACTATCTCTACTATACTCCATTTTTACCTTTTATGCCTACCCTTGCTCTTTTGCATCCCTATATCTTACTGTATTCTAGAAGCTACCTCTCCCTAACCGACTCTTTAAGAATTGACTCCAACCATACTTATTGCCATAACTCTTATCCTTATACTTCTCAGTGACTAGTGACTGTCACTCATACATATCTCTTCCTACTCTATCTCCTTCTGTCATTCTGTCTCTCATTTTCATTCATGTTTCTTTATAAAGTGACCCTATTGATCATACTAAAAATGCTTAGCTAATCCTTGATTGTAGACCCCATAATTGTTATCTCACCATCTCTACTCAGGTCCTAAGCCTATGTGCCATTTTCCACCATTCTTTTTGTTCGTCATACCTATTTGAACCATTAGGTTTACTTTTATATAGCTTACTACTTATTAATTCACTCATTTGCCTGATAGAACAGTTCAAGACACCATTTCACATCCTATTAACTTTTGCTTGCTCTGATTGCATTTCTCAACTAACTTTCCTCATAATGTTAGAATTCTAAATGAACTTATCCCATTGTTACCTACTCCATCTTGGGAACAGGAATAAATAGATTTTGATCCATATCTGTCGACACCATATTTTGGCCGATCCCCAGAATTAATAAACTTCGAAACCGAGCCTCAGCACTAAGTCTCTCCTTGCCATTTAACCACATTTCCGATCTCTCTTCACCAGGAATTGAATCAATGCTAAGTCCTCATATCCGTTAAAGCCTTACCGGTCTCTCAAATCATTCACCGATCTCTCAAGCCAATTGTCAAATATCCTGACCAGTCAACTACATTCCCGATCTCTCTTGTCAGACGAAATTGAACTGACACTAGATCTTTGCTACCAGTTTCATGGTCGACCTCCCTTTTAAAAGTTTAGGAATAATCAAAGGTTCTGTTCCGGTTTAATGATGATTCTGATCTTAAATGTTCAAGCCAAATTTTCAATTTTAATTAAGTTCCGTTTAGCGTTGATTCCTTACCGATCTCATGCACATTGTGTTTTCCGATCTTTCACACTTAGGTTAATAATCACTTTCAGCTATTTCAACATACTCAGACAATCAAGTGTTTAGAAATTTTTCGATCACAACCATTCATCGAACAAAAGAGGCATTCCATTTCATTTCATTTCAAAATTTGTACAAGTCATTCGGCTGGGGGATCACCCCCAGCCTGATCTACATTTTGCTCACCATCTCTCTCACCCTCAGCCTCATCCTCACTATCCCCACCCTCGTCCTCGGGAGCTAGGTCGACCATCCAGGAGAAGTCCTCTTCGGGGTAACGCTTCTTCAGTTCGGCCAAGAGATCCTTGTGAGCTTTTACATAAGCACCGGCTATTCCTGTCACCGTCTCTTCTTCTTTCGCTTTGAGCTCCTCGGTAAGGTAAGCGATGTGAGCAGCTTCGTTGGCCCAAAGCGCCTGAACTTCTCCAAGAGCATGATCCCGTTCAGCCAGAAGATGAGCTTGTTCGGCCAGCTTGTCCTCATAGTACTTCAGCCGCCCCTCAATTTGAGATATGTAATCCTGAGCGGATGAGAGTTGGGATCGGAGGGAAGCCACTTCCTGACTCTTCTTCTCGACCTCCTTACCCAGGCGGTGAGCCTTTTCCCAGACTATGTGCTGGTTCACCAGACACTCTACATTCAGACTCATGGATCGGGTCAGGATGTCGTCAAGATTGTCCGGAGACAGCCTATCCCGATCCTCCCGCAGGCAGATGGAAGACCCCAAGACTTTGGCAAAACCTGGGTTCTCCCGAATAGTCCGGTTCTTCTCCAAGGAAGCGATCAGCACTTGAGCGCCACGAAGAGGGGGCCTCACAGAAGGTTGAGAAAGACCCCCTTCTGCGCTTGGAGCATCAGGAGGAGGTGGAGGCAGCTCTTCTTGGCGAGGAGGAGACCGAACCACTTCTATGACTGGCGGCCCCAAGGTTCATGGCCGGGTGTTTGAAGCAGTTCCGAACGCTTCATCTCTTTTACCTTCTGGGAAATCTCTCTTTCTTTCTTCCGCTTCTTGGAACCCTCACCACCCGCCATACCTGCACAAAGAAGAGGTCAGTGAGATCACTAAGGTCCTGAGATCTGAGATGTAAAAAATACCGATGCCGAGGTCAGAGAGCAGAAGCTCGCGATCTTGGCCGGTGATCAGCTGCATGGTCCAGTGGTGCAGCTCGGCAGTCACCGCATCTATACAGGAGAACTTTCGAGTGGCCGCCTGATTCTTCAGTTCCATCACTATTAGGCCTTCCTCCTTGTTCAGGGTAATTCGCTTCGGAATCAAGGGCCCTTGGTGCAACCAGCTACGGGGGAAGTCCTCAAAGCAGTTCGGATTTTTGCTCCTCAGAATGAAGAAGCGGTTCTTCCAATTCTTAAGAGAGGAGGGCAGATCGGTAAAGAGCCCACAATGAGGCTTCGCCTGAAAGAACCAGATAAATCGTCCTTTCGTGAGTTAGCCTGCTTGATTCGGCGAACACCTTAGCCGTAGGACTAATTCCCTTAGCTCGGCATAGGCCTCGGAAGGCTACCAAGATCCGCCATGAGTTCGGGTGAACTTGGGCAATGCACACTTGGAAAAATTTTAGGATCTCCTTGAAGAAGTCGTCCAGAGGGAACCGAAGGCCGGCCTTTAACTGTTCCTCGTATACCATAATCATATCATTCCCTTCAAAGAAGTGATCGGCTCGGTGATTGCCATGACATCGGATGAGTTCGTACGAATCAGGACGAATATTGTACTCCTGGCTGAACGACTGCAGATCGGTTTCTTGCAAGATTGACGGCAGCTCGTCCATAGGAAGATTCTCCCTCCCTGAAGAAGGTACAAGCCTCGATGATGCTCGCCGACAGTGGGCGAGACCCTAGGAGGTTCTGGACGCGCGCTTGGCCCAACCACCTCTACTTCATCCGATGACCAGGAAACGTGAACGGAAAGGGGGCTTGCCGCTCTCTGACCTTCGGCGCCGCTCATTTTCAAAGGAAGTAAAAATTTTTAAAGTAAAAAGGATCAAAACCCTTACCGGAGCTTGATCGGTGTCGGAAGAGCTGGAAGAATCGAGAGAATTTTGAAGTTGCTTGCGAGAAACTGAAAATGACACAAGAGAGCAGCGAGCTAACCCCACCCCTATTTATACTCGTCCGAGCATTTAATGCTCACGATATTCCAGGTGATGCATCGGGTAGCGGGACTCGCCAGCTGTTCTGACACGTCTCTCGCATATTCCCAAGATCCCGTGAAGAGATCGGTTAATTATAGAGCGGCAGATCAAGGTGTTTCGAATTACGGATCGGATAAGTGTCATTCAAATGAAGAACCAGATCGGACAAATATATCAGAGATCGGAAAATAATCAATGCAATAATAATAAGATGATAATCGACAAAATAAAATCTTTATTTCCAAAAGATCGGATTACATCATTTGGGCGATCTCAAGAGATCAGATTACATTTCCAAAAGTCAGATTACATCATTTGGGCGATCTCAAGATCGGATTACATTAAAAATCTGATTACATCAAAAGGCCGATCTCTAAAGATCAGCAAAACATCCTATCTAAAGAGGGCCTATGTCAAAGTCAACATTGTGACTGATCCAAAGGGTGTAACCGACAGCGAACTGAGCCGCTGTCGGAACACCCAATGTGGAGGGAAGCCGCTGTCGGAACACCCAATGTGGTGAGAAGCCGAATAAACTTGGAAGAGCAACCGCCAAGGGTCGGCGGAACCTTAGCAATTTGCTCGGCCAAAATCGGTTCGCCGATTATGCCAGTCGAACGACTCGAGATCGGCACGATCGAGGTTCGCAATCCAGATCGATTAATTGGTCCAGTTCTCTCACCATCATCAGATAAGGTTATCGCGATTATTCGATCGCCGGGATCGTGAATTTTCAGTCGGAGAATAAAGAAATCCATTGGAAAGGGATCAAAAGCCACAATCGTAGCCGGAGCTACTGCTAGAGTAGTTAGAACAGGAAAGTAAGAAGGGAGAGAGGAGAATCGAATGAGGGAAGTCTCTTCAGTCAAGGGTATATATAGGGAGAAATCAGGCATTTATTGCTAGCGAAAGCGGCGACGCCTTGGGAATCGAGAAATTAATGCTTTGACCGGACCGGGCTTGACCAAGGAAAGGATCGAAATGATGGAGATCGGAAGAGGGGAGACCAGTATGAAAGATCGGAAAAGGAGCGTGTCAAGGAGATCAGAAAGAGGGAAGATCGGAAGGCAAAGAGGATAAGACAAATCCCAATAACCGTCGTCAGAATCAGAGCCAAGGTAGTTAAAACGTTGCAGACGAAATCTTCACCGCACGCCTGAGAATCGCCCACAATGCTGACGGGTGCCAGAGTATGTCATGACAGTCTTGTACATCCCAATCTCCACCGTTGGTCTCACTTGCAAGGACGAGTCCAGAGCCTTTGGATCAAAGAGGAAGACGACAAGACCGGCGCCTTTTATTCCCAGCCCTTGGATCGCCCAGGTCAACGAAGTTTTGGACCGTCAGATTAGAAGAAGAAAAGGACAAGTATCCTGAGAATGATCTCGGCCGTTCATTTTGATTCGCCTTAATTTTCAAGCATCCGATCATGTCCTTTGAAATCCTGACCCTCCGTCTTCCTCAAAATAGATCTTGACCCTTCATGGAGGGCACCCGGTTCCTATAAATACTTGCATGAAAAACTATTCAGGGGACGGAAAAAAAAAATAGACAAAAGGCAGTGACTATAGTGGAAGAACTCTGAAACTTAATTCAGTTCGTTACTCTGCTATTTCTTTTGAGCTTTCATAAGAAAAAAACTTTTGAAACCAGTTTTCTGAAGTGTTTTCTTGCAAAGGGATTCTTGAATACTGAAATTCTTCATTTTCAGTCCGTTCATTATCCTGTGGCACTCTCACTTTCTGTCTTTGTTATCTCCTATTTCCATTCATATTGTCCAAGCTCAACTCCATTTGAGCTTGGTCATTTTGACCCGATTACATTTTAGCAAAGAATCCTTCATTTCAAGGCGAACCTTAGTCCTCCAGCTATCAACCTGCAGTCCTATTACATTCTGTGATTCCATAGTTAGTTTAGTAGATTCGATCCCCTACAGGTGAGTGCTTACATCGCTACTTTATCAAATGTTCTTCTTTATTTACGCATTTCATTCATTCTTTTTATGTTTGTAATTTTCACCAAGTTTATACTGTATTTTAAACACGAAGACGGTCATTCTCGAGTTTACTTCTTTGTTAATCAGCTCATTCGTTGGTTAATCTTTATTACTTCTTAACACAGGAGTTCTGGTCCTAAATAGCGTAGAAGTAACTAAACAAAATGTAGGTAACTGTATTTTAAGGGTCTCTTTGAAAAAGAGGGTCTAAATAACACGACGGGGAAATAGCAAAATTAAATCACTAGGCTGACATAGAAGGCGATCCGGCATAATGCCATAAGGCGGAATAAAAATCAAAACTCATATAAGTAAAATGGTACAGATAGGATACTGGTAAAGTGACCTTAGGGGAGGTCGGTAAAATTCAGTCCGGCATCCCTTATTTAGTCACAAAATACCAACGAGTTAAAAGAAGTCTTATTTCGACCTTTGGCATCTTTAAATACTAGAACTCTTAAACTTAAACTCTTATGATATATAGCTGTGTCCAAATTTCGAAGAGGTCGGAAGAGAGTTCTTACCCGGTTCTCAATCTAAAATTTTTAACAAATAATTTAAAAGAGATCGGAGGAGAGTTCTTATCCGATTCTCAATCTAAAATTTAAAATAAATACTCAAAAGAGATCAGAGGAGAGTTCTTATCCGGTTCTCAAACTAAAAATTTTAATAAACATTTAGAAAGGAGATCGGAGGAGAGTTCTTATCCGGTTCTCAAACTAAAAATTTTAATAAATATTTAGAAAGGAGATCGGAGGAGAGTTCTTATCCGATCCTCACCTAAAATTATAACAAATAATTTAAAAGAGATCGGAGGGAAGTTCTTATCCGATTCTCAAATTGAATTTTAACCAAAAGCCCCTCCAAACAAAATTAACATACAACAGTAACTCACTGAGGTTGTCTCATTTACTTATGTATCTGGGTAATCCGAATTTAGTGAAAAATCAAATATTCCTTTTTGTTAAAAGGATTAACATTTCCATTCAAGCCCTCCTAACTAATTTATAAAGAATGCAAAGTTAAATCTACTTACCCTTATTAAGGGACGAGGTGGGGTGCCTAACACCTTCCCCACCCGTTTACGGACCCCGAACCTAGAATCTCTGTTTTTGAAGTGGTTTCATTTCAATTTATCTTCACAAATGGTTTTCTTTAGTTTCCCTCAAAACTAAAGTGGCGACTCCTCACTCTTTCCCACTTCGGTGTGTGATCGTCCAGGCGACCGTAAAACCCCTTGCGACAGCTTGGCGACTCCACTGGGGAAGACCGACTTAACCCCGGTCTAGAGGTCCAAAAGTAGATTTAATTTTTCGATCAAATTATAGTTAGGTGGGCTCACCCGGCAATATTTTATGTGTTAATCGTTGATTATTCCTACTAACTGTTTCGCTTGTTTTGCTTGTTTTACTCCTTACAGTGCTCTTCGTTTTAAAAAAAAGAGAAAAGAAGAAAAATGGGAAAAATAAAATCCCCCTGAATCGGGAAGAGGTAAAGGTGTCCCCTCATACACTGAACACTCACACGATGTCCTCACACACTTCGGCCCTATACCCGGGCTTTCTTACCCTTTTAGGAAAGTAGGAGGGGGTCATGTAGCGGTACCCGTGGGTTCTACCCCGTTAGTATCCGTGAAGGCTTCTGCTCAAATTGAAACTCGTTCTATTCACCGAGATACCCGTGGAATTTTTCCGATAATATCATGGTTATAGAATGGGGCTCTACTGTTTACAGTAGGGGCAATTTGGGAACCTGTGGCTTTTAGGAAATTAGATCCTGAGCTAAACTATCACAATAGCCAAAAGCCGTAGTAAGCTACCTTATAAGATAGAACTATCCAATTAGGTAGCACTCATCCGGTATCAGGAGTCTCCCTATTCTAGGGCAAAAGTGGCATACTTACTCTTGCTCTATTCTGCCTTAATTTCCTTTTGTTCGTTTTTATGAGGGTAATCTTGAATTCTACTGAAACACCTACACATTTTCCTACTTTGATAAATGTGTATGTGTCACCCTGTCAACAGTATAATTCGAAATTACCCAAATCTATCTTGCTAACGAGTTTTTCCGCAGGCATCACCAAACCAAGAGTCTGTAAAAAGGATAGGCATCATTTTTATCATGGCAGCCTCGAGTCACCGCGTAAGAGGTTCGAATGCTAAACTTTGGTCCAAATCACTCATAGTCCAAGACTTCGCAAAATAATGTTCCCAAGGCACACGCTAGCTTACTACCTTCGTTGGATCTGAATAAAATTGAGGTCAGAATGAACAGCCTCGAGGGTCTGTCTAATGGTTGGAGGTCGCTTCCCGATCAGGTCAAGGCACGATTTGAAGAGAAGTACGGGAAGATTGCAACCTTAATGCGAGTCAAGGTCCAAATCCCGGCATTAAAGGCCATCTCGTCGCTTGGAGTCCTGAGTACGGGGTATTCTCTTTCAATGATATTGATACAGTTCCCACTATGGAAGAATATCAGGCATTACTAGAGATTCCTTACTCAACGCAGAATCGGATCTACCTACACCTTGAGCATAGGCAGACCTGGAAACGATTAACACATTTGTTGGGTATTCCTTCGGAGGAAGCAAAGTCAAAAGAAACTATCAAAGGGAACACGCATGGATGGTATTGGACCTACCTTGAGAAGTGGCTGGATCAATACATCCAAGAGAAACAATGGAATCGAGCTTCAGTGGCACTCGCCTTGGGAATCTATGGCCTGATTTTGTTCCCGGGACCATTGGGAATCATAACCTGCAGCGCGGTGGAAGTATTCTGGGCAGTAGAAAAGCAGGAGGTTAATCCGATACCGGCAATTCTTACGGAGACCTTATTAACCCTTACCTACTGCAGACAACAGGGCAAAGGGTCCATTAAGTGTTGTTCTCAATTGTTATACCTCTGGATTATCAGTCACATGTGCCCTGTGGAGACAAAGGGATTGACTTGGTACCTTGACCAGCCTCCCATCGAGAAGATGACCCGGTTAGTAATCAGTCCGAAGAATGAATAGCAATGGCGGGAACGGATTTTGAGTTTCAATAGCCATGATTACTGTTGGAGGAAAATGTGGACGTCAGGCCAATCCGTTTTGATCAAAGACGGAGGTAATCGGTATCCCTAATCGGAGTAACCGGATACACAAGTTACACTCCGACATTGGTAATGAGGCAGTTTGGCTCAACACAGTCCAGAGTCAACATTGAAAAATACCACCAAGGTCATTTCTACCATGAGCTTAAGGAAGAGGAAGGGTTGAAAGTGGCTCGCAGATCCTGGGAAAACATCTTTTTGATGGAAAGGTCGCCTAAAGGTCCAAGTGCCACACACGATTACCTTGAATGGAGGGCTGACAGAGACCGAGAACACTCAACTACAGAATTCAAAGATAGCTACCCTCGCCGAAACATCCTATTAAAAGAAGCTGATAATCATCTGGCTGACTCATTACAAAAGGCAAATACCGAAAACTCACAACTACAAGAACAAATAAAACAGTTGGAGGACCAACGGCAGAACCTTAAAAGAAAGGTGAGAAGACTCAGGGAAGAGGCAAGGGCCGAAAAGATGGGGTTCGAAGGACAAGAGGAACGGTGGGAAAAGGAAAAAGACTCTCTCCAAGCTGTGGTGAAAGAACTGGAAGCACAGAATAGTAAGCTTCAGGAAAAAATGAAATACCAAGAAATACTCGTTGAGGAGTATGAACAAGAAAACAAAAAAAAGAAGCTCGAATTGAAAGAACAGGCACTACTCATTAACGATATTTTGAAAGAGTGTGCTAAGGAAAGGAAAGAGAAAGAAAAGCAAGCTGCTCTCTATCAAGAACTGAAAGAGAATGTTGACCAGCTGGAGAGAACGATAGCACAGGGAAAACAAGAACTATTACCTGAATCCGAATATGCTCTGAAAGCATTCGACCCTGCCAAGCAAGAAGAAAGGCTATATGAGTATCTCAGGAAATGTCATCTCATTATAAAGAATCTCCCAGAGCCTAGGCCGATGTAAAGAATACGGTGTACAAATTATTCAGTTAATGAAATAATTTTTGGACCTTTGTTTAGTAAATTTGTGAATGAATAATATGACTCCCGTAGGAACTCCCTCGCTAGGGTTATGTGAAATATTGAGTGCGCTATATGGACAGGTATCATAAATGCGCATTCAATCCAGTCATTCACGGTCAGACTATCGAACGATGCCATGATAAAGTTGATGCAATCATCTTTTCGCAGATTTCATTCTGGCTCCCAGATGCCACTGTATCCTTCGTCCGGACCAGGACTTTTTAGTTTTTGCAAAATTCGAAATTCATTAAAAACTTTTTTACCCTTACAGGAAATCAACATTGCTTCAAACAAGGCAAGTCTGACCAAGCACACGGTTCAACCCAAGCGAGTGTACTTAACAAGATCCCGAACAAAGAAGATAATGGAAGATCAGGAACAAGTACAGAACCTACAAGGGCAGGTTTCCGAATTGAAGGATCAGGTCTCAAAACTTATGAGACTAATGAGGGAAATGTCCCAGAATAAACCCACTTCAGAGCCTAGCCTACCACTACCTCCTCCACCACCTACAACAATGGATCCCCATCAAGCTTCAACTACTTTTACCTTTCACCACCTATTCGACCGACAATCATCACAATCCGGCTACCATGAATAATGACTTCCCTTACTCTCATTACCCAGCTGTTTCAAACACCGACCCATACCCTTCAATCCTAATCCCACCAGTACACTCCGCCCCTCATCTCCCAACTGGGGGAGTATTCCATGCAGTGGGAGGGGAAAATAAGACAAAAGAAAGCGAGAAACTATCTGCTCTAGAGGAGAGATTGAGAGCAATCGAAGGACTGAATATGTATGGTTCAGTCGATGTGGCATCGCTTAGATTGGTTCCTGATGTGGTGGTGCCGCCTAAGTTCAAGGTCCCTGATTTCGACAAGTATACTGGGAATTCGGACCCTCGCATTCACTTGGCCACCTATATCGCCAAGATGTCCGCTCTGACGGATGATGACAGGCTGTTAGTCCACTTCTTTCATGAGAGCCTCTCCGGGGCAGCCCTGAGGTGGTGCATTCAGTTAGACAGGAGCAAACTACGCTCCTGGAAAGATTTGGCAGATGCTTTCCTCAAGCAGTATAAGTTTAATTGCGATGTGGCCCCCACAAGGAGGGACCTCCAGAACCTGGTGCAGAAAGACAGGGAAAGCTTTAAGGAGTATGCCCAGAGATGGAGAGAAAAGGCGGCGGAAGTACACCCCCCGGTGACCGACAATGAGCTATGCTCTCTGTTCATCGAGACTTTGAAAGCTCCTTACTTCAACTTGATGATTGGAAACACTTCCAACAGCTTCTCGGACATCATCCAGGCTGGTGAGAGAATTGAAGCTAATTTAAGGTTGGGACGGCTGCAGGAGTCGACTGAAAATCCTGCAAAGAAAATTGCCAGCTTTGGCAAAAAGAAGGAGGGTGAGGTGCATTCCATCACCCGGCAAAACAATTATTCCCCACTTCCTCAAAATAACTACCGGCCATATCCTCCCCCTCATGGCCAAATAGTCGCAAGCATTCCACCTCCTTTCCCAAACTATCCACATCCACGCCCACAATACCCACCATCTACAAATTAACAACCCAGACCTCCTCCTCCACCTACTCAACCCAGACCACCTCAAAACAATCTAAGACCCCCAAGAAACCCTGATCCACCTCTTCCCCTCCCGCTCAGTGAAATATACCGATACCTTGTCGGTATAAACCAGATTGTACCGGTTCCCCTGGACCCAATCCAGCCTCCATATCCCAGGTGGTATGATGCCACTGCCCGTTGTGAGTATCATGGAGGGGCACAAGGGCACTCAACTGACAACTGCGGAGTACTCAGGGGAAGAGTGCACGCCTTAATCCGAAACAGGTGGCTGAAAATTGAGGGAAATGGTTTCATCCCCAATGTTTCCTCAAGCCCATTGCCCAACCATAATGCGGGCAATTGTGTAAATATGATAGAGTCTGATGGAGAAAGATCAACACCGGAAGTAGACAAGCTGGTTCCTCACTTTGAGGAAATTTTTGCTGTGGCAATGAGGGAAGGCTACCTTTGCCCTCAGGTAACAGGATCGGAAGAAAGTACGGGGTGTCCTTACCATGGAGGGGCAGCTGATCATGAGCTGCGGGACTGTAAGGGATTCAAGCAAGAAGTTCAGAACTTGTTATCCCTCAAAGTTCTGAGATGTCAGACAAGGTCGAGGACGGAAGGGGGAGTGAACACAACCAGATTCAGCCAAGATGCTTCTACCTCCAAACCCAGAATCACCTTCTCACCTCCAGTAGCCTCACCGCCAGTAACAGTTATCCGGACTCCGCCTCAGCTCCCTATCACAAATACTTATGCTGTCCCTTGGAACTATAATTTCCAAGTTTTCACACAAGGAGCGTCGAGCAGTACATCAGCTCCTAATCTTGCTTCACCTCCGGCACCACCAAGACCATGTTTCACTCCTCATGAGCATTTTAAAATGACTTATGCAGGACATGCCACCAGTACTACTCCCCAAGTTAATCCTCAGCCCATCGCTGCCACAAAATCCTCCTCGCTTGAGCAAGATGTCGAGTTCATAACTCGAAGTGGGAGGTGTTACGGGAACGAAGAGAAAGAAAAGAGAAAAGGGAAAGCAAAGATGGGAGAGTCACTAAAGAATACTGAAGAGGAGGTTGAGAAGACAGAGGAAGTAGAGCCTGCCGGGCATAAAGAAGAGGAGGAACTGCTGCTCCAAATAATGAAACAGAGTGAGTATGATGTGGTGGAGCAGTTGAGGAAGACACCTGCCCGAATTTCGCTGTTATCGCTGATCCTGAGCTCAGAAGTACACCGACAAGCCTTGCAGAGGATCCTGGATCAGGCCTTTGTAAACCCCGACATCACTCCGGGGCAGTTTGAGAAGATAGTGGGACAAATCCGGGCATCCAGTTTTGTTACTTTCTCGGAAGACGAGATAGACCCAGCAGGTTTAAGGCACACTAAAGCTCTGCATGTAACAGTGAAATGTAAGGGTTGTATAGTAGCCAAGGTACTTATTGATAACGGATCAGCTCTCAATGTACTCCCTAGTGCTACCTTGGCCAGGTTGCCAGTTGACCAATCAGATATACGTCAAAGTGCTATGGTGGTAAGAGCCTTTGATGGTACCAGAAGAGAAGTATTGGGAGATATTGACTTGCCACTTCAAATTGGCGCATGCACCTTCAACGTCACATTTCAAGTGATGAATATTGAACCGGCCTACACTATGTTGCTGGGGAGGCCGTGGATCCATTCCGCAAACGCCGTTCCCTCAACTCTGCACCAGAAGATAAAGTACATCATGCACGGCAAGATCATCACGGTAAGATCATCACGGTAAGAGGGGAAGAAGCCATATTAGCCACCAAGCCACAATCACTTCCTTACGTGGAAGCTGCAGAGGAGTCGTTGGAAAGTTCTTTCCAGACCCTCGAATTACAAGAAACCGGAAATGAAGGGGCTATGGCTATGGTAGCCAAAGTACTATCAAAGAACGGATATGAAGAGGGCAAAGGCCTAAGAGCCGCTTTGCAAGGAATCGTCGAGCCTATACCGGCTATCCAGAAGATAGGCCGCTACGGTTTGGGTTATGAGGAAGATGCCCTCATGGATGTGCGATTCTGGATGAGAAACAGACTTCGGGACCAGAGATTTGATCAGAAACTAAGGAAAATGAAGGTATTCCCGAAAATCACAGAAGTCTTCACCAAGTCGGTTGTTGAAAATCTGGCAGAAGTGGAAGAATCACCCGATGAACCATCCATTGATGTCATCTACCTGGATTCCTTGTATGAGGCTCTGGTCTCGCCAATAGCTGAGGGGCAAGAACTGGACAACTGGACAGCAGAGGACATCCCTGTACTCAATTTCGAGTAAAGTACCTTTGGTTATCTACACTTGATCATTTTGTCCATGGTGACAAGTGTAACTCTGTAAATGGACCTTTTTCTTATGGCATAAACATTAATGAATTAATAGCGCATTTTAAATCCAATTCTCTCTTTCTTTCCTTTTGAATTCCACCTTGATAATATGTTCTATTTTCATTTATTCAGGACCATTCATCAATTAATACCTAATAATTCAATAGACTCAGAAATTCCTCTGGTTAATTTTGAAATCCCCATAACTGCCATTACTTCAAGTGATTCTGAAGAAGAGCTCACAGAAGAAAGCGATGAAAGGAATGAACCTACCCTAGTGCCTTGCGAAGACAAAACGTGCACCATAAACTTGGGCACTGAAGAAGTAAAAAGGGAACTTAAGGTAGTAGAGAGTGAAGAATTAGGAGATATGATCAGTTTGCTCAGAGAATTCCTGGACGTGTTTTCCTGGAGTTATGATGATATGGTTGGTCTGGACCCCCAGATAGTAACGCACAAAATTCCCCTAATTCCAGGGACGATCCCGGTAAAGCAAAAACTAAGAAGAATGAATCCGGACACACTGCTCAAAGTGAGGGATGAGGTCAAAAAACAGTATAACGCTGGGTTCCTGGAAGTAGTCAAATATCCCCAATGGATAGCTAACGTTGTCCCAGTAATGAAGAAGGATGGGAGAGTTAGGGTGTGCGTCGACTACAGGGATCTTAATAAAGCAAGCTTGAAAGATGATTTCCCTCTCCCCCACATTGATGTGTTAGTAGACAATGCTGCGGGATTAGGTAGGTGTTCATGTATTGATGGGGCATCAGGGTACAATCAGATCCCAATGGACGAGGAAGACAAGGATAAAACTGCTTTCATCACTCAATGGGGAGTATTTTGCTATCGGGTCATGCCTTTCGAGTTGAAGAATGCTGGTGCTACCTACCAGCGCGCAATGGTCACATTATTCCACGATATGATGCATAAAGAAGTGGAGGTGTACGTGGATGATATGATCATCAAATCCAGGGGAGAAGAGAGCCACGTTCAGGTGATGAGAAAAGTATTCGAGAGACTCCGGAAATACCAGCTAAAACTGAACCCTGCCAAATGCATATTCGGGGCCAGATCTGGAAAGTTATTGGGATTCATAGTAAGCGAGAAAGGAATAGAAGTAGATCCAGACAAAGTTCGAGCTATTCAAGAAATGTCATCCCCAAAAACAGAAAGGGAGGTGCGCAGTTTTCTGGGAAAGTTGAACTACATTTCGAGATTTATTTCTAATCTCACTGCCAAAGCTGAGCTTATTTTCAGACTACTCCGGAAGAACAATTCCACCCAATGGGATTCAGTTTGCCAAGAGGCTTTTGAGAAAATCAAGCAATACTTGTCCAACCCACCAGTGTTGGTTCCACCCGTGGTGGGGAGGCCTCTTATCCTGTATATGGCGGTCCAACAGAACTCGATGGGATGTGTTTTGGGACAACATGATGATACCGGCCGAAAGGAGAGGGCTATTTATTACCTGAGCAAAAAGTTCAATGATTGTGAGTCAAGGTACTCTTTCTTAGAAAAGACTTGCTACAAGTTAGCTCGACAAAGAAATCGCCTCAAGCACTACATGTTGAATCACAAGACATGGCTCATCTCCAGGATGGATCCTATCAAATATGTATTCGAAAGCCCATTCGTGCCAGGTAGGATAGCCAAGTGGCAGGTTATACTCTCCCAATATGACATAGTCTACATGACCCGCAAAGCGGTGAAAGGTAGCGTGATCGCTGACCTCCTAGCAGAAAATCCTATCCAGGATTATGAAGCTCTGGATTTTGAGTTCCCTGATGAGCACATTAATGAAGTAGACTGCGAAGAAGGGGGGCCAGCCGATGTATGGGAAATGTATTTCGACGGAGCTGTCAATTTGTCCGGTAATGGAATTGGAGCCGTGTTGATATCCCCGGATGGAAAACACTTCCCGATAGCTGTCAAGTTGAGATTTGACTGCACCAATAACGTCGCAGAATACGAAGCTTGTGTGATGGGTCTACAGGCTGCCATCAAAATGAAAATCAGGAAGTTGGAGGTATATGGAGACTCAGCCCTGATTATTTATCAAGTCAAAGGGGAATGGCAAACCAAGGATCCGCTAATCCCATATCGTAAGTACTTATCGAGTGATTAAGAAATTCAAGAAATCTCTTTCACTCACCTTAGTAGAGACAAGAATCAATTTGCTGATGCCTTAGCTACTCTAGCTGTTATGACCCAAATGGAAGAAGGGCAGATGACTCAGATGTTGAAAATTAAGGCAAGGAATGAGCCAGCTTATTGCTTCATGATTGAAGAAGAGCCCGATGGTAAGCCTTGGTATCATGACATCCTGATCTACTACGTAACTGCAGAATTTCTTCGGGGCAAGCAAAAACGAAAAGAGGATGATTCGGAGATTAGCACTGGGATACTTCCCCAGTGGAGAAGTCCTATACAAGAGGAGCTCCAACGGCGAATTGTTGAGATGTGTAGATGCAAAAGAGGCGAAGAGAATCCTTTTTGAGACTCATGAGGGAAATTGTGCAACCCATGCCAATGGGCACATGATGGCTAAGCAAATTATGCGACGTGGGTATTTTTGGACCACAATGGAAAAGGATTGCGTCGAGTATTTCTGAAAGTGCCATAAGTGTCAGATTTATGCCGATCCGATAAATGTGCCACCTCACAAGTTGTTCAACCTCGTCTCACCATGGCCTTTCGCAATGTGGGGCATCGATGTGATTGGTCCCATCAATCCCAAGGCATCCAATGGGCACAGATTCATCCTAGTAGCAATCGACTATTTCTCCAAGTGGGTCGAAGCCACGTCATACGCCCATATTACATAGAACACGTTTCTCAAATTCCTCAGAAGCAACATCATATGCCGGCATGGTCTCCCCAATGAAATCGTCACTGACAACGCTAAGAATCTCAATGGTCCAAAGATTCAAAAATTGTGTGATCAATACAAAATCCGACATCTCAATTCCTCCCCATACCGTCCCCAGATGAATGGAGCGGTGGAAGCTGCGAACAAAAATCTCAAGAGGATAATCCGGAAAATGACAGTCACATATAGGGATTGGCATGATATGCTTCCTTACGCTCTTCACGCATACCGGACTTCTGTAAGAACCTCAACCGGGGCAACTCCGTACTCACTGGTTTACGGGATGGAAGCAGTATTACCCATTGAAGTTGAAATTCCTTCCCTAAGGATTCTGAAGGAATCAGGGATTGATGAGTCAGAATGGATCCAATCGAGGTTGGATCAATTAAACTTGCTGGACGAGAAAAGGCTAGCAGCAGCATGTCATGGGCAGTTATATCAGAGGAGAATGGCTAAGGCATTTGACAAAAACGTTCGCCCACGCGAGTTCCAACCTGGGGACCTAGTTCTGAAGAAAGTGCTGCCAAATCAAAACGATCCCCGGGGCAAATGGTCACCAACCTACGAGGGACCCTATGTGGTTAAAAAGGCATTTTCTGGAGGAGCCTTGATCTTGACCCACATGGATGGAGAAGAATTTCCAAGACCGGTGAATGCTGACACTGTCAAGAGATACTATGCCTAAAAAAAGAAAAAAAAAATCTGGGGGTGAAAACCCGAAAGGGCATCCCAAGAACAAAAGGGAGAAATAAGGAATGGGGCATGAAACCGAGATGAAGAGGAAACTGTCACGGCATAAGGCTTCAGAGAACTTGAAATAATGGCGGTTAAGGGATTTCAAAGCCAACCATAAGGAATATGTGAGATCTATCCTTGTACCCTTTTTCTTTGAAAGTCTATCCTTGTTTTTTCTAAAACCATAATAAAATTATACTTTATTCCTTCTGCTTTTATTTTTCCTGTTTACTCACTCTTTAATACTATCTCTTTGTTTAATGCGCTATTAATCAGTTAAAATTTTGTCATAAGATTAGGATTTGAAAATTGATAACCTCACGTACTTTACTATGAGATTTGCAGGGAATGGTCTGGAAAAGGGTACACAAAAAGAAAAGAAAATAGGGGTGAAAACCCGAAAGGGCATCCTAAAAAAAAAAAAAAAAAAAAAAAAAAAAAACTAGAGGTGAAAACCCAGAAGGGCGCCTCTAGTCACATAGACAAAGGGGAAGTGAAAACCCGCAAGGGCGCTTTTCGGGAAAAAGTCAAAAAACAGAGATGGGGATTTGAAGAAATAAGGTCATAGGTCAAGTCTTGCAACTCGTCCTCCATTCTTCATTGGCCTTCGGGATTCTGTTAAGTACACTTCATTGGGGAAGAACTACTTGTGTCCGGATTAGGATTGCTTTGTAAGTGCAATTTAAATTTCCTGTTATCAACCTCTGGTTCCTTGATCTAAGTTGATTTTAATTTTCTGCAATTTACATTTCCCGTTATCAACCTCTGGTTCCTTGATCTAAGTTGATTTTAATTTCCTGCAATTTAAATTTCCTGTTATCAACCTCTGGTTCCTTGATCTAAGTTGATTTTAATTTCCTGCAATTTAAATTTCCTGTTATCAACCTCTGGTTCCTTGATCTAAGTTGATTTTAATTTCCTACAATTTAAATTTCCTGTTATCAACCTCTGGTTCCTTGATCTAAGTTGATTTTAATTTTCTGCAATTTAAATTTCCTGTTATCAACCTCTGGTTCCTTGATCTAAGTTGATTTTAATTTAAATTTCCTGTTATCAACCTCTGGTTCCTTGATCTAAGTTGATTTTAATTTACATTTCCTGTTATCAACCTCTGGTTCCTTGATCCAAGTTGATTTTAATTTAACTTCTGTTGCCAATTTCTAGGTCACTAACTTAGGTGTGCTTTAGTTCCCTAACTTCGAACACCTAATCGTCCAAAATATGAGTCTGAATCTTTACATAATTCCTACACGGGAAAATTTTTCCCTTTAATAGAAATTATGTAAAGAGGGGCAGCTGTCGACACCATATTTTAGCCGATCCCCAGAATTAATAAACTTCGAAACCGAGCCTCAGCACTAAGTCTCTCCTTGCCATTTAACCACATTTCCGATCTCTCTTCACCAGGAATTGAATCAATGCTAAGTCCTCATATCCGTTAAAGCCTTACCGGTCTCTCAAATCATTCACCGATCTCTCAAGCCAATTGTCAAATATCCTGACCAGTCAACTACATTCCCGATCTCTCTTGTCAGACGAAATTGAACTGACACTAGATCTTTGCTACCAGTTTCATGGTCGACCTCCCTTTTAAAAGTTTAGGAATAATCAAAGGTTCTGTTCCGGTTTAATGATGATTCCGATCTTAAATGTTCAAGCCAAATTTTCAATTTTAATTAAGTTCCGTTTAGCGTTGATTCCTTACCGATCTCATGCACATTGTGTTTTCCGATCTTTCACACTTAGGTTAATAATCACTTTCAGCTATTTCAACATACTCAGACAATCAAGTGTTTAGAAATTTTCCGATCACAACCATTCATCGAACAAAAGAGGCATTCCATTTCATTTCATTTCAAAATTTGTACAAGTCATTCGGCTGGGGGATCACCCCCAGCCTGATCTACATTTTGCTCACCTTCTCTCTCACCCTCAGCCTCATCCTCACTATCCCCACCCTCGTCCTCGGGTGCTAGGTCGACCATCCAGGTGAAGTCCTCTTCGGGGTAACGCTTCTTCAGTTCGGCCAAGAGATCCTTGTGAGCTTTCACATAAGCACCGGCTATTCCTGTCACCGTCTCTTCTTCTTTCGCCTTGAGCTCCTCGGTAAGGTAAGCTATGTGAGCAGCTTCGTTGGCCCGGAGCGCCTGAACTTCTCCAAGAGCATGATACCGTTCAGCCAGAACATGAACTTGTTCGGCCAGCTTGTCCTTATAGTACTTCATCTGCCCCTCAATTTGAGATATGTAATCCTGAGCGGATGAGAGTTGGGATCGGAGGGAAGCCACTTCCTGACCCTTCTTCTCGACCTCCTTACCCAGGCGGTGAGCCTTTTCCCGGACTATGTGCTGGTTCACCAGGCACTCTACATTCAGACTCATGGATTGGGTCAGGATGTCGTCAAGATTGTCCGGAGACAGCCTATCCCGATCCTCCCGCAGGCAGATGGAAGACCCCAAGACTTTAGCAAAACCTGGGTTCTCCCGAACAGTCCGGTTCTTCTCCAGGGAAGCGATCAGCACTTGAGCGCCACGAAGAGGGGGCCTCACAGAAGGTTGAGAAGGACCCCCTTCTGTGCTTGGAGCAACAGGAGGAGGTGGAGGCGGCTCTTCTTGGCGAGGAGGAGACCGAACCACTTCCATGACTGGCGGCCCCAAGGGTTGAGATGACCCTCCTTGTATCTCCCCAGGTTCATGGCCGGGTGTTTGAAGCAGTTCCGAACGCTTCATCTCTTTTACCTTCCGGGAAATCTCTCTTTCTTTCTTCCGCTTCTTGGAACCCTCACCACCCGCCATACCTGCACAAAGAAGAGGTCAGTGAGATCGCTAAGGTCCTGAGATCTGAGATGTAGAAAATACCGATGCCGAGGTCAGAGAGCGGAAGCTCGCGATCTTGGCCGGTGATCGCAAAGATGGTCGATGGTGCAATTTCTGCAGTCACCGCATCTATACAGGAGAACTTTCGAGTGGCCGCCTGATTCTTCAGTTCCATCACTATTAGGCCTTCCTCCTTGTTCAGGGTAATTCGCTTCGGAATCAAGGGCCCTTGGTGCAACCAGCTACGGGGGAAGTCCTCAAAGCAGTTCGGATTTTTGCTCCTCAGAATGAAGAAGCGGTTCTTCCAATTCTTAAGGGAGGAGGGCAGATCGGTAAAGAGCCCACAATGAGGCTTTGCCTGAAAGAACCAGTATTCGTCGTCCTTTCGGCGAGTTAGCCTGTGTAGTTCGGTGAACACCTTAGCCGTAGGACTAATTCCCTTAGCTCGGCATAGGCCTCGGAAGGCTACCAAGATCCGCCACGAGTTCGGGTGAACTTAGGCAATGCACACTTGGAAAAATTTTAGGATCTCCTTGAAGAAGTCGTCCAGAGGGAACCGAAGGCCGGCCTTTAACTGTTCCTCGTATACCATAATCATATCATTCCCTTCAAAGAAGTGATCGGCTCGGTGATTGCCATGACATCGGATGAGTTCGCATTTAATCGACGAATAATATTGTACTCTGGCCAACGATCGCAGACGGTTTCTTGCAAGATTGACGGCAGCTCGTCTATAGGAAGATTCTCCCTCCCTGAAGAAGGTGCAAGCCTCGATGATGCTCGCCCCTGAGCTGGAACCGAGACCCTAGGAGGTTCTGGACGCGCGCTTGGCCCAACCACCTCTACTTCATCCGATGACCAGGAAACGTGAACGGAAAGGGGGCTTGCCGCTCTCTGACCTTCGGCGCCGCTCATTTTCATAGGAAGTAAAAAAATTTTTTAAAGTAAAAAGGATCAAAACCCTTACCGGAGCTTGATCAGTGTCGGAAGAACTGGAAGAATCGAGAAAATTTCGAAGTTGCTTGCAGAAATCAAATGACACAAGAGAGCAAATGAGCTAACCCCACCCCTATTTATACTGTCCGAGCATTTAATGCTCACGATATTCCGATTGGTGCATCGGTAGCGGACTCGCCACTGCTACGACACGCCTCGCATATTCCTAAGATCCCGTGAAGAGATCGGTTAATTATAGAGCGGCAGATCAAGGTGTTTCGAATTACAGATTGGATAAGTGTCATTCAAATGAAGAACCAGATCGGACAAATATATCAGAGATCGGAAAATAATCAATGCAATAATAATAAGATGATAATCGACAAAATAAAATCTTTATTTCCAAAAGATCGGATTACATCATTTGGGCGATCTCAAGAGATCAGATTACATTTCCAAAAGTCAGATTACATCATTTGGGCGATCTCAAGATCGGATTACTTTAAAAATCTGATTAAATCAAAAGGCCGATCTCTAAAGATCAGCAAAACATCCTATCTAAAGAGGGCCTATGTCAAAGTCAACATTGTGACTGATCCAAAGGGTGTAATCGACAGCGAACTGAGCCGCTGTCGGAACACCCAATGTGGAGGGAAGCCGCTGTCGGAACACCCAATGTGGTGAGAAGCCGAATAAACTCGGAAGAGAAACCGCCAAGGGTCGGCGGAACCTTAACAATTTGCTCGGCCAAAATCGGTTCGCCGATTATGCCAGTCGAACAACTCGAGATCGGCACGATCGAGGTTCGCAATCCAGATCGATTAATTGGTCCAGTTCTCTCACCATCATCAGATAAGGTTATCGCGATTATTCGATCGCCGGGATCGTGAATTTTCAGTCGGAGATTAAAGAAATCCATCAGAAAGGGATCAAAAGCCACAATCGTAGCCGGAGCTACTGCCGGAGCAGTTAGAACAGGAAAGTAAGAAGGGAGAGAGGAGAATCGAATGAGGGAAGTCTCTTCAGTCAAGGGTATATATAGGGAGAAATCAGGCATTTATTGCAGCGTAAAACGGCTTAACGCCGGGAATCGAGGAAATTAATGCTTTGACCGGACCGGGCTTGACCAAGGAAAGGATCGAAATAATGGAGATCGGAAGAAGGGAGACCAGTATGAAAGATCGGAAAAGGAGCGTGTCAAAGAGATCAGAAAGAGGGAAGATCGGAAGGCAAAGAGGATAAGACAAATCCCAATAACCGTCGTCAGAATCAGAGCCAAGGAAGTTAAAACGTTGAAGACGAAATCTCCACCGCACGCCTGAGAATCGCCCACAATGCCGATAGGTGCGAGTATGTCATGACAGTCCCAGACATCCCAATCTCCACCGTTGGTCTCACTTGCAAGGACGAGTCCAGCCTTTGGATCAAAGAGGAAAACGACAAGACCGCGCTTTTATTCCCACCCTTTGATCGCCTGGTCAACGAAGTTTTGGACCGCCGATTAGAAGAAGAAAAGGACAAGTATCCTGAGAATGATCTCGGCCATTCATTTTGATTCGCCTTAATTTTCAAGCATCCGATCATGTCCTTTGAAATCCTGACCCTCCGTCTTCCTCAAAATAGATCTTGAACCTTCATGGAGGGCACCCGGTTCCTATAAATACCTGCATGAAAAACTGTTCAGGGGACGGAAAAAAAAAAAAAGACAAAAGGCAGTGACTATAGTGGAAGAACTCTGAAACTTAATTCAATTCGTTACTCTGCTATTTCTTTTGAGCTTTCATAAGAAAAAAAAACTTTTGAAACCAGTTTTCTGAAGTGTTTTCTTGCAAAGGGATTCTTGAATACTGAAATTCTTCATTTTCAGTCCGTTCATTATCCTGTGGCACTCTCACTTTCTGTCTTTGTTATCTCCTATTTCCATTCATATTGTCCAAGCTCAACTCCATTTAAGCTTGGTCATTTTAACCCGATTACATTTTAGCAAAGAATCCTTCATTTCAAGGCGAACCTTAGTCCTCCAACTATCAACCTGCAGTCCTATTACATTCTGTGATTCCATAGTTAGTTTAGTAGATTCGATCCCCTACAGGTGAGTGCTTACATCGCTACTTTATCAAATGTTCTTCTTTATTTACGCATTTCATTCATTCTTTTTATGTTTGTAATTTTCACCAAGTTTATACTGTATTTTAAACACGAAGACGGTCATTCTCGAGTTTACTTCTTTGTTAATCAGCTCATTCTTTGGTTAATCTTTATTACTTCTTAACACAGGAGTTCTGGTCCTGAATAGCGTAGAAGTAACTAAACAAAATGTAGGTAACTGTATTTTAAGGGTCTCTTTGAAAAAGAGGGTCTAAATAACACGACGGGGAAATAGCAAAATTAAATCACTAGGCTGACACAGAAGGCGATCCGGCATAATGCCATAAGGTGGAATAAAAATCAAAACTCAGATAAGTAAAATGGTACAGATAGGATACTGGTAAAGTGACCTTAGGGGAGGTCGGTAAAATTCAGTCCGGCATCCCTTATTTAGTCACAAAATACCAACGAGTTAAAAGAAGTCTTATTTCGACCTTTGGCATCTTTAAATACTAGAACTCTTAAACTTAGACTCTTATGATATATAGCTGTGTCCAAATTTCGAAGAGGTCGGAAGAGAGTTCTTACCCGGTTCTCAATCTAAAATTTTTAACAAATAATTTAAAAGAGATCGGAGGAGAGTTCTTATCCGGTTCTCAAACTAAAAATTTTAATAAACATTTAGAAAGGAGATCGGAGGAGAGTTCTTATCCGGTTCTCAAACTAAAAATTTTAATAAATATTTAGAAAGGAGATCGGAAGAGAGTTCTTATCCGATCCTCACCTAAAATTATAACAAATAATTTAAAAGAGATCGGAGGGAAGTTCTTATCCGATTCTCAAATTGAATTTTAACCAAAAGCCCCTCCAAACAAAATTAACATACAACAGTAACTCACTGAGGTTGTCTCATTTACTTATGTATCTGGGTAATCCGAATTTAGTGAAAAATCAAATATTCCTTTTTGTTAAAAGGATTAACATTTCCATTCAAGCCCTCCTAACTAATTTATAAAGAATGCAAAGTTAAATCTACTTACCCTTATTAAGGGACGAGGTGGGGTGCCTAACACCTTCCCCACCCGTTTACGGACCCCGAACCTAGAATCTCTGTTTTTGAAGTGGTTTCATTTCAATTTATCTTCACAAATGGTTTTCTTTAGTTTCCCTCAAAACTAAAGTGGCGACTCCTCACTCTTTCCCACTTCGGTGAGTGATCGTCCAGGCGACCGCAAAACCCCTTGCGACAATATCTTGAAAATCTGAACTCCATGTTCTGGCTCGTGACACTACCCAAGCTATGACCTACTCTAAGTTCTACACTTTTGGATTTTATATCTTCCCAACTATCCTCACTCATGTAATTTCGTTCTGGGCTTTCTAATATTGTTTTTCAGTTCATCCTATTTACCCTGCCCAAGATGGCACTTTATGTACTTTATATCTCACTTTGATCTTCTTAATCTTGTCCAATTCTTGGCTATTCAATTTGCTCTTTAATTCATCTCTTTTATCTTACTCAAAATAGAACCTTGATTACTTTGTTCCTTAGCTCCATGCTTCTTCTTGTCCTGACAACTACGCTAGATAACTGTACTTTTCAGTGTCTCTACTAGGTCACCTTCACCTTTGTACTACTCAAAGTTGGTCTTTTGATCACTCTGATTAGCACTTCTACTACCATTCGAATTTCTCTCCTGTTACATCTGAAACTAACTATCCAAATTTTCATTTTCATATTTCCTTTTATCTACTGATATTCTATAACTTATTTTTACTGACTTGCAGTCATTGTCCTTTCCTCTACTTAACTATAAACTATCCCCTAATACTTCAAGGAGAAAATCTATAGGGAGTTTATTTTCTTATATCCACTCAATTAGTCAAAACTTATGGTACTGGGTACCATAACCCATCATTCAATTCACTGGCTTTTCATCCATCATGAGCAAATCACTTATAGTTCCTATAATGAAACTTATACCCTCTTTAGGATACTTGAGCCTACTCTCTACCACACTCTACAGTCCCATCCATCATGAGCAAATCACTTATAGTTCCTATAATGAAACTTATACCCTCTTTAGGATACTTGAGCCTACTCTCTACCACACTCTACAGTCCCATCTAAGACACCATGCTTTAGGTCACCATCGCTAGTAGTAATCTTCTGTCTTTCCTGAAAGCATAAGATCATACCCTACATCATAACTGACTGCAACAGGGGTATTGCATCTGCCACCTTGCCAAAATCATGTCAGATCATTTACTCTCTTATCATACCGCAACTCTTTAAATTATCATTTCATAGGCTATGAACTTTATTCCTATTCTCTAGTCTTCTTTAGGTAATAAGGTTGTACTTGGCATCTTGCTGACACACAAGGAATATATTATTCTTACTAAGCTTTAAGCAAACTCTTATAATGCCAAAACTATCCAATGCCCCGTATCAGAGACCAGATGATTCCACTAAGTAGGTGTTATCATTACACTGTAACCATACTAAAAACCTCTAGTCTCATGCCACTTATGCTATAACTCTATGCTCAAGTTAAGATAACTGAGTCACTAACTCTAGTTATCACCCAACTATGATCTTTAATATTCTATCTCTAAGGTCTTAAACTATTAACTAGGAGTCCCAAACTCTTCTGTAGAAATAGAACTCTGTTCTGGCATAAGTATACCAAAACAAAGGCTATTTTCAAACACCCTCATCGTGGTGCACCACGGGGAAGCACGCAGCTCTACACAATAATCCCATGTCGATACTGTAATTTGTAGCTTGCAGTACAACATCAAGAACATTGTATAGTTACTACGGAATCTCTTGACATACTAGATCTCCTGATCTCTTATCTCTTTTGAATCCACTAATACCATGAACTTACTATGACTAGGTTATCCACAGATGACTGCCAGCAATGGTACCCTCACTCCCACTTAGGGCAGCTATACTGCTAAAACTCACCTTTATGTCCTCAGGCCTTGCACTCAATAACCACACCATTTAGCCCCACTATGATGGAAACACAACATTTCTTTGGAATACATATCCCAATGGCAGACCTCAATATGTCTGCTAACTCTATTTCATATCTCTACATACTTCACGAAAACCAAGACACTAACTGAAGCACTCTTATATTACCTGAGAAATAATACAGAATCTAGAAACAAGGAATTATAAAAGAAGATGAAACAAGAACCTATACTCCGCATATGACCTCCTAACAAGACCCCTTTTTAAATCCCTAGACATGCACTTCTCATGAATCTGGAGCCTAAGCTCTGATACCATTATTGTCATGACCCAAATTATGGGTTAGACCAGCACTAGGACTTGGATCAGCATAAGGCCCTTAAAGCCCGCAATAAGCCTAACTATTTATTAGCCCAACCTTGAAGCCCATATACAATCCCATTTTCAAGAAATCAACCAGATAGAGTCCGACCATAAACTAGACCATCCAATGGAGAGTTTTTAGCTCACTCAACCTATGATCACAATATACATATATATGGGGAGCTCAGCTCTCCTTCAAAATTATCAACAAATCAATATAAAATCAAATGGGAATCTAACTCCCTCATCCAATAGGTCATCCATCCACACATTTACACATACATAGATTAATAAGTTTACAACTCCAAAATAATTAATCTTACAGTCCCAAGCTAAACAAAATGGTTCTACACATGCAAAGATATAGATTTCAAATTTAACAAGACAAGATACGAAAATAACAGCTAGTAGACCTGTGAGGTAGGAAGCAGGTTAAACACAAAAATAAGCTCTCCTGTAACCTGGAAAAATAGGGTGAACAAGAGTGAGCATTCGACTCATAGGGTAAGATATTGATTTTACTTACAATTTCTATAACTATCTATGTATAGTGCATCCTAAGAGTGAAATGCATCATGTTCACATATTTCAAACAAAGTAAGTCATAATCACATCAAAGGCAATCTGGAGCACTCACACACCCGTGTGTCACATTCACACTCACACACATATATATGGAGCTGATCCCCCATACAGCTCTCTTAGTTCCAACCTCTACTAGCGAGATCAATTCAAAGCCAGACTTTCTCTTCATATCCAAATGCGGGGGGCAGCGAGATCAACTCAAAGTCATGCCTACCCTGACTTATCCATAATAAGGATCGGGTCCCAAAGAGTCAAGCTCCAGCTGCGTCTACCCATTCTACGCATATCCATATACACACCCACTCATACATACAACTCCAGATCGCTATAAGACAACAATCACAGCAATATCATTAAGAACAAATGCAATATAAAGTGTGCCTAATATTTACTACATGCATATATGTATAAGTGATGCATGAATATGCTTTGAATATAATAATATTAAAATTATAAATAAAATCAATATCTATTTACAAATTAACCAAAAGTCATTGCGGTGGCTGAGCAGAGGAGGAAGGTTGACCCGGCTCACCTAAGCATTATATCAAAAATTTTATCAATACTTACTTAAAAATAAAATTTTAAAGAATCAAGGGACAATCCTAAGTTTGGCCAAAAATTCGATAGAATTTTTCCTATACCTAGGACCTACCCAATTTGCAAAAAGATCCCAATAACATTTTTAAAACTCAAATTCTCACAACCACATCTCATCAACATCATATAGTCCCTCTTGGACCCTCCAAAACAGTCAAAAATCATGTAGTTACACATAAAATAATTATTTAAAATTTAGAGTGTTACATAATATGTCAAAGTCAATAAGTTATTATTGTTGTTTTATTTTTAATTTAAAATAATTTAGCTTTTTAGGTATTTTTTTCAAATTTGTTTAATTTATTATTAATAATAAAAAAATATAAAAATATTTTTAACTCTATTTTTAATTTAAAATAATTAAATTTCTGAGGTTTTTTATTATATTAATAAAATAAATTTTCTATCTAAATTTTATATTTAAATTATTGTGTGTATATATATTTTTTATTGTTTTTTTTTTAATTTTTGGTTTCGATTTGAATTTATGACCTCATATTTTTTAAGACAACTTTAATATTACCAAATTAAAATTCATTGATATTATTACTTATTTTTAATATACCTTATTTGTACTTCATTTTTTAACCGGGCTTTATTAATTCAAGTAAGAGTAGTTATTTGATAAAGTAAATTTTACTGTTTTAGTTACCTAGAGACAAGAAAAGTGAGCAAAGAGAAAATATGAGCAAGGAATAAAAAAATTCAGCCAATATTCTCTCCTAATCTCTTTCATTTCTAAGGGCTCAAGAAATAATCATGTACCTCATAATTGCCGAACAAGAGAATGAGCACTACTAACTATAAAAGTAAAATTGGTATTATAAAAGTTAAAATAAAATATGCTCAAACGGCATAAGTCGTTTCTATTATATAATATAGAAAATTATGATCTTAATTAATAAATCTTTACTCAAATTTAAATTTACTCTACGCTTTTCTTTTGATACCAATCTTGTTATTTTTTGATACCAATCTTATTTATTTTCTTATACTAATCTCTTTGACTTTCTTTTGATACCAATCTTTCTATTCGTAATATCAATTTTGCTCTCATTTTTATTCCAATCTGTTTATTGGCTTTCTTTTGATACCAATCTTGCTAATTTTTTTATACCAATCTTGTTCACTTTTTTGATACCTATCCCATGGCATTTATTTTGATGACAATGTCTTTATAGACTTTTTTTATACCAATCTTCTTTTTTTTTTTTTTTCATATCAATGTTGCTTATTTTTTTGATACCATTCTCTCTTTGAGCTTTTCTTGGACACCAATCTTCCTTATTTTTTAAAATCATTCTTGCTTATTAATTTTTTTTAACCAATATTTTTATGAGTTTTCTTTTTATACCAATCTTCCTATTTTTTGACACCAATCTTACTTTTTTTTTTTTTTTTACCGATCTCTCTATTTGCATAAGTAATTGGTAGTTTTATTTTGTTTATAGTTTTATTGTGTAGATTCATGCTTTATTACGTCCTGTTTAAATTTTACTAGCAAATCATGCTGATAAAAAATAATTTAATTATTTTTTCTACCTTTTAAAAGCACAGAATTGGCCTATTGAAAATTTTAGAATAAATTATATATTCATGAAATTTGTCAAAGCTCACAATTTAACTTATTTATTTTCAATTTATAACAAATTGGTCATTCCGTCCAAATTTGGTCAATTATTGTTCATAATAATAAAAATAACTAAAATATCATTAACTCTATTTTCATATTCAAAAAAACTTAAGTAGATGAAGTTTTATTTTATTAACAAAATGATCTTTCCATCTAAATTTTATATTTATATATATATATATATATATATATATATATATATATATATATATATATATATATATATATATATATAATATAATTTTTTAAATATATCATTTATATGTAGTGTCATAAATTAGTAACAATAAATGTGTTAAAACTATTTGTATCATAGTGTATACGTATTTTATTTTGGTATTTAAAATTTATAGACCCATTAAATATGTATTGAATGTGACAAGAAATATTTAAAATTATAAGGATCAAAATGATTTGATTACAATGTTTTATGATTTATAGGTAAATGTTATCATAGTGTGTGTATATATATATATATATTTTTTTTTTTTTTTTTTAAATTAATTGTCACGATCTAATCTTATGGGTTGGATTGATACCACAACTTGAACCAACTTAAAGTGCTCAAAGCCCATAATAAGGTTTACTCTTCACAAAGTCAATAATCAAGTCCAAACTCAAGAGCGTAAATACGCAATATGAAATTATAGAAAACATTTATGCAAGTTTTTAATTTTAGTCAAACCCTTTTTATTTTATTAATTTTGATTCTCAAATTTTTAAATTAATTTTAATTTTAACAAAGAGATTATTTAAATCAAAATTGCTAAATATCTATAATTTATAATATATATATAAGAACGAATAGAGAGAACTGAAATTATTTTAAAGAAAAATTAATAATTTCTATATGTCTACATAATTAATTTATCCTTTTGTGTATTTATTTCAATTCTTTATAATAATTGGGTTAATTAATATTATTATAAATTTATTTGTATATATTCACTTTTATTTTTCTGAAAAATAGCCAATATCTAAGTATCAGTTTGACGTTGTAAATAGATCGTAATATTATTAATGCATATCAAACCCCAAAAACTATTTTTCAATATTTTTTAGCATTACAATTAAATAATAGGTAATAATTTATTTTTTAAAGATATTTTTAACAGAAATAAATTATTTTTCATGGGAATTAACATATCTATTAGAGTAAAAAGATATTTTTATAATAGATGAGATGAAACCAAAATTAAGATCCGATAAGTAAAAAATAGGTTCAGTAAAGATTGCTATAAGTCTTACTTTTTGTATGATTGATAAACTCATTTTATATAGATATTTTAGGATAGTTTTGTATTCATTTTACTCTTTTTAGTTTAGTAATTTTATGCTTTTAGTGCTTATTTTAGTTAATTTGTTCATTTTAGTTTAATTATATTTGATTTTTGGATTTTTAATGTTTTTGATAGGTTTAATAAGATTTAAATACAAAAAGGTCCATATAGAAGAAATTCAAAATCATTTGGAAGCTTAAAGTAGTGTGAAAAGTGAAGAAAATTTGCCTAAGAAAGAAGATTAGCCGATATTTTCAAGGGCTTCAACATGCCCTACGTTGAAACTCGTGTGAAGATAACAGTCAGCCAGCAAGAATCCACATGAGGTATGTAGATTCAACACTGAAGCATGTAGCTGATCGTGCAGAATCTAAAATCTCCTCCTCTGAATCCACATGAGGCATGTTGAAAATAACTTAAATCAACATGAGGCATGCGGGATGACGCTGGCAGATTTGTTGACATGAAAAAATTTTCTCTTTTCACACCTTTTACACATTTTGTCTTTATCCCTTTAAAGACCATTTTTAGGACAAAGCTTGAGGGGATATATAAGTATCATATTCTCATTTTTACTATAAGGAAAAAGAGAGAAAAATCAAGAGAATAAGGAAAGAAGGAACCACGCCATTTTTACAGGAAGGCCACCTGCAGAGTGACGTTTCCAGCTTCCAATTTCATATATTAAGATTCTATTTTTCTGGATTCTTTTATTTTAGTCTTATTTTCATATTTTCTTGCTTTATTTCATATTTTCTACTTGTAAATACAAGCATGAGTAAGTAGATACTTAATATTTTAGAGTTGGATGTAATTATTTAAGTTTTATTTGTGGATTTGGAGTGGTTTTTAACTAGATTTTAGTATATATAAGCTTTGATTCTTATCTTGTGTGCTTATTTACATACTCATTATTGGTACCCTTTGGGTTTTGTTCTTAATCTTTGATTGAAGGATCGAGATATGAAAATCTATGATAGATAATCAAGATAATGAACTTAATCACCTAGTATTAGAAATAAACTAGTGGGTTAAGAGGAATTTCAAGTTGATTAAAGTACTTAAAGGGTTTTGGGTAATTAAACATCACATGAGAATAGGGTTTAGTTTCCTCTAGAGCACTCTTTAGTTTGCTTGAAAGAGAAATTAAAGAAAATCAGAATCAACTTTCTTCAAACTTGTATTTCCCTTAATCTTGGTTTTGCCTATCCAAATCCCAATGAAATTTACTTCATGAACCTCAACTCTAGAATCAATTTTACCATTAATTAATTAAATCTTTAGTTACTTGCTAAAATTTTAGTAAATTATTATAGTGTTTAAAAATTTAATTACTTTTTTTATTATAATTCCCTAATTTTCTCAATTTAATTTGTTGCATCTCTTACTTTACTTTTTGACACACATTATCAATAGCCAAAATAATCGTAATTTTTATAGCTTGATACTCAAACAATAAATCCTTGTGGAACGATATCTTTTCTTTTCTACTTGAACAACCCGTATACTTGAAGAGTACGCATCAAGTTTTTGACGCCGTTGCCGGGGATTTATTTTTATTTGATATTAGACGATTGATTGTTTGGTTAATTTGGGCATTTTATTTTTTATTTTAATATCTTTTCTTTATCATTTTACTTTGAGATTTTCTTGTTTTGGTTTTTTAGGTGCCTATCTTTTTTATGAGAAGAACAAAAAGTGCAAAAATTGATTTAATTTTTGATCCTAAGATTAAGAAGACAGCTAAAGCTTTGAGAGTAGAATCAAAAAGAAGGAAAGCTAAACTTAGAATTCAAAGACAGCAAGAGGAACAAGTGATACAAGCCATGGTAAACAACAATAACAACATATCAATTAAGGATCATGCTTTCCCGAGTTTTGAAGATTTTAGACCGAGTATTACAAGGCCTAGAGTGGAAGCAAACAACTTTGAGTTGAAGCCCTCACTTTGTCAAATGGTTCAACAATCACAGTTTGGGGGAGGTCCTACTAAGAGTCGACGTGTGCACCTTGCACATTTTCTTGAGATTAGTGACATGCTGAAGATAAATGAAGTGTCAAATGATGCCATCCGGTTGAGATTATTTTCTTTTTCTTTGAAGGACTGTGCTAGGGAGTGGTTGCATTCATTACCTCCGGGATCAATAACTACTTAGGATGAGTTGTCACAAGCTTTCTTGGCTCAATACTTTCCTCCTAGCAAGACTATAAAATTGAGGAATTAATTAACTTCTTTCAAACCAAGGGATGATGAGAGTCTCTATAAAGCATGGGAGAGATACAAGGATCTTCAAAGGAGATCTCCACATCATGGAATCCCTAAATGGATGCTAGTTCAACATTTCTGCAATGGTGTTTCTCAAGCAATTAGAAGTATAATTGATGCATCTTCAAGAGGGGATCTTATGGAGAAGTCAAAAGATGAGGCTTATTCAGCATTGGATAAAATTGCTTACAACAACTATCAATGGAGCTATGAAAGGAATGAAATGAAGAAGTCATCGGCTGGTGTATATGAGTTAGATGCCATGAGTTTGTTCAATGCCAAATTTGATGCTTTGACAAGAAAAATGGATAAGTTAAGCATGAAAGTTAATGCTTCAATAGGAGGATCTAGTCATACAGAAGATGTTGGTATAGGAAATATGTATTGTATCAATGATTTTCTTTCCTATGGGCAAGAGTTTAGAAATGAACAAGCTGATTTTGATGGGAATTATAATTAGAAACCAATTGGTAATCCTTTTTCTGCTGCATATAATCTAGCATGGAGGAATCACCCTAACTTTTCTTGGGGAGGTCGACAAGGACAACAGTAGCAGAATTATCAACAACCTCCTAATTTCTAACAATAGCAAAATTTTTAACAAAACAGAGTACCACCTAGATTTCCATCATAAATGAATCAAAATGCACTTGTTCCACAACCACCAGTTCAGTTTTCAAATCAAGATTCAATTTTGAAGTCTATGATGGAGAATTTCTTAGCTGCTCAACAGAAACAAGGAAAAATGATTCAACAATTAACTTCAAGGATAGATAAACTTACCACTCATAACAGGATGTTGAAAAATCAAATAGCTCAACAAGAAAGTTCTTTTAGCAAAGCACAAGGGAAACTTCCAAGCCAATCAAAGAATCCTAGAGAACAATGCAAGGCAGTGATCCTAAGGAGTGAAAAAATTATAGGAGATAAAAAAAAAAAAAAAAAAAAAGATGAGGTAGAAGAGGAAAAGAAGAAAGAAGATAAAGACTAGAATGAATCTACTTCAAATCATGATGAAGTTAATGAGGAAGAAAATAAGAAGAAAGAAGTTAAAAAAAAAAAAGAAGAGAAAAAGTATATGCCTCCACCACCATACAAACCGCCATTACCATATCCTTAGAGCTTTCAGAAAGCAAAGCTAGATAAACAGTTTGGGAAATTTTTGAAAGTTTTGAAGAAGTTATACATTAATATTCCATTTACAAATGCAATTTCTCAAATGCCCTCATATGCTAAGTTCTTGAAAGAAATTTTATTTAACAAGAGGAGACTAGAAGATTATGAAACTGTGGCATTAACAGAGGAGTGTAGTGCTCTCTTACAAAATAAACTCCCTCCAAAGTTGAAGGATCCAGGAAGTTTCTCTATTCCATGTCACGAGAGACAAGTATTGAAAAGGCATTTTGTGATCTTGGAGCTTGTGTAAGTTTGATACCATTAACCATATGTGAAAAGTTAAAGGTAGCAGATTTGAAGCCCACCACTATTTCTTTGCAGTTAGTTGATAGATCTATCAAATATCTAGTAGGAATTTTGGAGAATGTGCCATTGAAGGTTGGGAAATTTTTTATTCTTATGGATTTTGTAGTTCTAGAGATGGAGGAGGATGTAAGAACACCTATCATACTTGGAAAACCATTTTTAACTACTTCAGGAGCTAATATAGATGTGAAGAATGGGAAATTGAAGTTGACGGTGGGAGAAGTGGAAATAAAATTCAATTTATTCCAAGATTCTGAGGAATCTGCTATGGTAAATTCTAGCTATAGGGTGGATGTTATAGAAAATGATGCTGGAATGGAAGATATTAAGTCGGAGGGAAGTCAAATTACTCTTCATTCTCAGTGTAATTAGCATAAAGTGTAAAAGAAAAAGTCTCCTTTGCCATCTCCTTTTGATAAGAATGAAACTCCAAGAGTGAAACTCCAAGAGTGAAACTCCAAGAGTAAAACTCAAGGCTCCATCCAAACAACTCAAAGTAGAAGGTTCATCTCAAGTTTGTAAGAATAATCTGCAAGGTGTGGTTGGGATTCTAAACAAAGCAATAGGTGCTTTCATAGTCAATGGAAAAAAGTTAAAGTACAAATTTATTGCAGCACTTGTGGAGAAGGGAAGCAACACTTTTCAATTCCAACCACCATGAACTAAAAATGGGTCAAGCTAATGACCTTAAATTAGAACTCTTTGGGAGGCACCCTATTTTTTTTCTTTTTATAATTATTTTATATTTCTTTTGTTTTATTTTGTTTTATACCCCATTGAGCTCAAATTTGACATAAAATTTTCTTTATGTCGGTTAATGGTGATTTTTAAGCAAATGTGTATGTTGGATTAAAGGAATACGTGTTTGGGAAGTTTCTGAGCCTTATATTTGTTTTCTATGATGCATGTTGTTTTAACAAAGTCAAATCTGAACTAATTTGAGCTTTATGTCTGATTGCAGTAATATGGTGAAGTGGAAGGCCAGTTTTGTTTCCAAATTTTAAGAAAATTGGTGAGAAATATATGAAATTTCATGGTAAACAATAGCAATATGTTCTTGATTTTACAATTGGATATTATGCTTTGGGTAATTAATTTTTGATGTATTGCACTGAGATTGACGTATTTGCAATTGGATATTTTGTGAAATTTCTAGATACAATTTTACAGAATTTTGGTCATGTAAATAGTGTCTGTAGCAGAATTTTATTTCTTGTTCATGAATTTTCAATGCTAAGTTTGGGGTTGATATGGGTGTTATTTCTTGTAGTGTGATTGCTAATGTGAATATTAGTTTAGTAATTTTTTAGTTTGTGTTTGGTAGATTTATGAATTTTAATTGTTTTTAGTGATTAATCAGGTTTTAATTTGGTTTTGAGTGAAATTTTTGTGCCAAATTGTGTCTTGGGTTAAGTTTAAGTGTGTTTAAGGTCATGTTTTTAGGTTGTATATTAGGTCATTTAACACTAGGTTCAACATGATGTATGCTGGGGGTAGTGTCACCATTAGATCCTATACTTGGCACTTTAAATTGCTAAAAATGTAAAACCTGCAGAGAGTTTCAGGGGGTCTCGCATGCCTCGTGTAAAACTTTCTAAGACCACACGAGGCATTCTATTTTTCCCTTTATCCCAACATGCCTTATGTCATTCATCTCTTACCCAACCACACGGGGCATGTTACCCTATAACTATTCCCGTATGCCTCATGTCAACCCTTAGGTATATCATCACTTAAACCTTTTCCCTAGTTATTTTATTTTGTTTCACCTCATCAGCTGCACAACCCAATGCTTCACTATTCGTTCCATGGTGCTCACCAAACAAACCTCTACCCATATACCTGATGCAAACATTTTGCATAATCATTTAGGTTTAATTTCATAGCCATTTTATTTGTTTATTAGTCACTTTTAGTTAATTTCATTAGTTATTTAGTTAGTTTTTCATAATTGTCAATTTTGGATTAATTTGTAATTTTTACTTTGTTTTGTAGGAAAAAATGGTGTTTTTGAAGGACTGAAAAGAAATTTTGCCATTGAGGAGTGACTTCTACAGCCAAAGATTTCAAAAATAAGTTTTAAAGTTGAAATATGCATTGGCCAAATTGCACATAACTTGCCGCATAAGCTATGCAGATCTGCATAAGGAGAAGAATCACTGTTCCAATACCTGCCGAATTGTGCATAAGGAGAGTGCATAGCTTATGCAGATTCACGCCTCCCTTATGCAATCTCACGGAATTGTGCATAACCTATGCGCCAAGTCATGCAGTTTCGCATAAGTGAACCAGAAACCAGCCGAAAACTGTATAAGGGACTGCATGACTTATGCAGTAAACTTATGCAGTCCCACAAAGATTTCATTAATGAGCTGGCAGAAGATTCCCTCAGAAAATCCCTCCTAAAACACACCATTTTAGGGCTCCATGTCAGAAAATGCTATAAATAGCCCCATTTCCCATTTTAGAAAGAAGGGGAAAAGAAAGGGGGAGGAAGAAAAGGAAAGGAAAGGGGCAGCAGCTGAAGAGTCACAAACGTCTCCCACACCATTTCCAACCAGATTTGGAGATTTCTTTCTCTTCTTACATTTTTCCTACCTTTCTAGTATTGGGTTTCTTGTTTCTTAGCTTAGATTAAAGCTTTATTTCCATATTAACTCTGAATATCTTGTAAATATTATGGATAGTGAGTAGTTTTCTTTGATTCCGGAGTAAGGGATGTAATATTTTAGTTATTTTTGTGGATTTGAACTGGGTTAGTCCCAATTTAATGAATTTATGAGGTTTAATCCATTTCTTGTGTGCTTATTCACATGCTTAATGAAGGGCCCCATTAAGTTATCTTCTTAATCCTTGGTTGAAGTACCGAAAGGAGAAAACCAAGTGATAGTTAATCAAGAAATTGGACTTAATTAACTTAGATCTAGAAATAGACTAAGGGTTAAGAGGGTTTTAATAGATTGATTAAAGAACCTAATGGGTCTTGGTTAATTTTAACTCCACGAAAGTAGGAATAAGTTAATTAAGGCACTCTTTGTCTCACTCGAAAGAGTTTTCAAAGGATTTTAGAATTAATCTCCTTTAAACCCATAAATTTCATGGATTGGGCTAGCTAGGAAAAATCCCAAAATGACTTAAATATGAACCCTTAACTCCAGAATCGTCTTTCATCGATTATTGCTTAGAATTTTACTTTTGAGTGTTTAGTTTAATCTCATTTTATTAATTTTCATTATTATCAATTTCTTTATTTTGTGAATTATTAAATTAGTCATTGTTTGAATTTAGTTTTGCATTTTCATCCCTTATGCTTCAAATTCCTAAATTTCTTTTATTAATTTGATTAAAATACAATTTTAACATATTTTATTTTACATCAAAAATTCAATCATTAACATAACTCCTCGTGGGAACGATATCTTTTTCTATACTACTTGAACTACCCGTGCACTTGCGGTTGGGACATATCAATACCCAAACTTCGAGCCTTAAAAATAGCTAGGAATAGTGGTTTTTCGACCATAACACCAAATTCTACACCACTTAATGCTACACCCGAAGTTCCCATTTTGACCCTAAATCCCCAAATTCCCGATACAAACCCTAATTTCCCACCTCCTTAATCCTCTCATTCTACCCCTATTCTAGAAAATACAACCCAAGAAACCACACCTTCCTCCCAAAAACAAACTAAATCTGCCCCTTCCACTGTGTATGAATCACAAAAAAGAAAAAAAAAATCAGTTCCTAGCTCCTTTATTCCACCGAAATAGCCTAGGGTTGTTTCCCCACAACCTGTCAATGCCAGGACCAATTTCGCTACACAAGGTCCTATTTCTCCATAAGTCTCTTCTACTCCAACTAGGGTTTAATCACCTCCACATCATTCCGCAATAGTGTCTCAAACTGCTCTAATTATTTCTCAATCTAGCGAGAAGGTAAATTCATTTTACCTATGGACTTTTAGAGATGATGATATGAGGAAAAACTATGAGACACTTTCTAAGAAGTAAATTATGGCCACCAAGCATATTGATGAACACAACCTCAGGGAGATAGGGTTATATGAATCTGTTAGTGATTATTTAGAGAATGTAGGTTGGAGTGATTTTGCTAAGATTCAAGAACCTGTTTCTAAAAAACTGACATTTAAGTTTCTAAGCTCACTGAAATTGGATTTCTAGCCCATGACCAATACCATAAGGACACAATATCCTTTAGATGTTTGGGTTAGGATAGGGAGCTTGATACTGCACAAGTAAATGATTTATTTTGGTTTCAGTAATGATGGTGCAAAAGTAATTGAGTGGCAAAGAACTATTTATGACCCCCCTTCATTTTAGAAGTCAATTGCACCATATGTAAAATATTACAACCCTAATTCTACTAAGGCCTCTGCTATCCAAGACCCTGCTCTTAGGTGCTTGCAAAGGTTTATGTCTTATACTATATTAGGCTAGGGGCACAGCAATGGGGTTGTGGGGAAAAATGATTTACTCTTTTTATGGTGCATGAAAGAGAAGAAAAAGATAATGGTGTTTATTTTCTTTGTTCTCATATGGAATATATAGTGTCTAAGCATTTAGCTAGCAGTATAGGTATTGGAGGGATGGTGACTGTGATTGCCAAATCATTTAATTTTAGCCCTAAGAAATATGCTATGGTGTCTATGGTTGGGAAGTCCTTTCTGATAGGATTATCATGACTCAGATAAAGATTTGTATGAAGAGATGTGATGTTTATATACTGGTAGATAAGGGACATGTTGGTGTAGAGCAGCAACAATCATAGGGTATAGGATAGCCAACTGATGCTGGTCCTTTCAGCTCTCACCCACCTGTTATTGGACAATTAAATTTATTCTCTTTTCTTAAAAATTTGGAAGCCAAAATTGACAAAATGAATGATGCACAGCAGCCTACCTCAGATGTCATTTCTGATATTGTGGTTGCTTTGAAAGCTTCAAAAGCTAAGGTTGATAAACTTGGTCAGAAGCAAGCCAAGCTTGAGAAAAAGATTAGAAAGAAGTTTTCTTCATTCAAGAAAAAATAGAGAATACATGACAGAGAAATGATTGACATTTATAACAAGCTGGCAGGCTCTTTTAACGAGTTGTACTAATGGGGCCAAGACATTTTTTAGGAGATGAAAGCTATGATAGAAAATCTAGATACTGCTTCTGAGAAATCTAATAAGCCATCACCTGCAGCTGTAACATCACCCATACCAGAACCAGATCCATGTGCAACAAATGAGCCACAGTCCACAAATGTAGAAGTCCAATCTAGTTGTTTAGTTTTAGAACTTTGTTTTTGTTTAGTTTTAGTCAGATTATGAAACTTTAGCTTTTGATTGTGTAATTTGGTCAGTATGCTTTATGTTTTAGCTGTTAAATTCTTGGTTATTGGAACTTTTAAATATTTTATCTGTTTGTGAATGGTTTAAACTTGTGTTTTTTATTTCTATTTGTTTAATGAATCTTAAGTTGCCTTGTTCATTGTTGCTGGCTGCATTGGCTTATTTTGCTATGTAACATTTATTGTTTTTGCAATCTAGATTTCTGCTGAATTGATTAATTTCTTTAATCTCAGTTTGTATTTGCTATTGTATTAGCATTATTGATATTGCTTTTTGATGGTTATATAACTGGATTATTGAAAGTATAACAGATGCTTTTCTGTTGGATATTACAATATAGCATCTAAGGTAAATTCTGGGCATCCACATGCCCCATGTTGAAAATGCTTTGATTTAACACTCCTCATGTGTTTTTGTTTACATTGCCTCATGTTCAAAATACTTATAATTAATATGGCTCATGTACATATTCTGATTATTCAACATTGGGCATGTATGTTCTACATGGTAACTCTTTTCCACTCTTTCTCAGTTTATATCTTTTGAGTTACCATTTATTGATTTAAATTACACTTTTGCCACTTCATTTAAGCCAATGAGTACATTGTCTAATTTGAGTTTGGGGGAGGGCAAAATTTTTGCAAAATTTTTAATCCTTTTTTATTAGCATTACTTAAATTACATTTCATTGTATTTCATTTATACTTAGTTACTTAGTTCACATAGATTATACACCTACACCATGTAAATATATACACTTGCATATAGATATCATATAGATTATGTATAGTTTTTATTTCATTTTTTATTTTTATTTAATTTTTGCATTCATTTTAGGAATCAAGCATACATAAAAAATAAATTTTTATGTAACTCTTAGAAGATTGAGAATCATTTTGAAAAGCAATCGAGCTTGCCCATAGATAGGTTTGGTAGATTGAAAGTTCCGGATTTGTATAAGGCTATAATATTCTTGTCTAAGTTCATATCTTCTTAGCCAATGGCCACCTAATTAATTATATTGAGTTTTGAGTGCTTAGAGAAAACTCTAGAGTAAGAAATAACTAATTGTGTCTCACCAATTCTAGAACAAGCCTTATAGACCTTTCGAGGCCAAATCCTAGCATTCACTTGAAAGAGAAATGATCAAGGCATTCTTTGGATTTTAAATCCACATTTTTAACCTTAACTAACCTCACTTTAAAATTTCCCTTTGAAACCAATTTGAGCCTCCATTTATACCCCTTATTTCCTTGGTACCCATAATTCACCTGGCCATAAACCTAAACACTTACCTACCCTTAATGAGAATAATTTGTTTAAGTGATAGATATACCTAAAAAAAAATATAAAAAAATAAAATTAAAAAAAAAAGAGAAAAAGAAAAAAAACTAAAAAAAAAGGTATTTAATAATTAAATGGGAGAAGTACTAAAGTAAAGTTGGCTAGCAATCATATTATGTTGCGAAAAATTATTTACCACCCAAGTATACAAAGAAATGAGTTTTGGGTTGGATTAAAAAAGAGACAATTGCAATGCAAAAATTTAATGTTATCTATGTAGTCCCTAAAAGAATTTCAAATTTGTATGCTAGCAATTGTTGATTCATTGTAAAGTTTTTCCTCCCATTTTATTCTTAAAAAAAAAAAAAAAAAAAAAAAAAAAAAAAAAAACTTGTCTATCTTGATCTTTTTAAGAATTTGATTGTTCTCATGTTTTGTTTCCCCTTTACCCTTTTCTTTGTTAGCCGCATTATTACCCCTTAGCCCCATTACAATCATTCAAAGTAAAGATGGTAATGGATAGGGTATATGTGAAAATTATCGTACCCAAACCCGAACCCGAACCCGATTAATATTTTCAAAACCTGAACCCGTCCCAAATCCAATTAAAATTTATTCTCAATTACCCAAATCCGATTATTATTACTCGGTAAATATCCAAACCCGTTTAATTTTATATATTTTAATTAATAATTTATATAAAAATTTATTTTTATTAATAATTTATATTTTAAAAATTTAATAATTCTATAAAATATTTCAATTTTATTTTATATGAAGTAAAATATAAAAAATTTACAAAGATTATTATAAAAAATATATGTTTTTTATTTAATTAAATATTTATATAAACGGATTCGGGTAACGAATACCCAATATATAAAACCCGAACCCATCACGAGTATTACATTTCAAACCCGAACCCGTCCCAAACTTGATTATGTACTACCCAAACACATCCTATTAGGGTTTAGTCGGATCGGGTACCCGCAAAAATCCGATCAATTGCAATCCCTAATTAAAAGTCCTTTTGATCTCTTAATTGTGTTTTGCTATATTAGTGGAGATTGGAATAGTTGGTTTGCCTATGGGATTGGCACATTATTTATCAATTTAACTCTTTCCATCATTATTTGCGACACTTTAGTTTATGGATTGTTTTAGAACCTATTTGAGTATGATTTCTCTATGTAATTGATTAGTTTGGGTTTGATGAAATGAATAATTGACCCAAGGCTAAGCTATGATAACTTTGGTAATAATTAAATTCCTTACACTATGAAGGTGGGTATAGGATTTGTTAGTGGCTAGAGGTAAGTTTGAAAGCTTAGATGATTGATTTTCATGAATCTAAGAAAAAGGTACCCCAATTGCATTTAATTGTTTTTAATTTGCTTGAGGACAAGCAAATGTTTGAGTTTAGAGAAATTTGATAAACTCATTTCATATAGGTATTTTAGAGTAGTTTTGCATCCATTTTGCCCTTTTTAGTTCAATAATTTTATACTTTTAGTGCTTATTTTAGTTAATTTGTTAATTTTAGTTTCATTATATTTGATTTTTGGATTTTTAATATTTTTTATAGGTTTCAATAAGGTTTAAAGGCAAAAAGATCCGTATAGAAGAAATTCAAAGTGATTTGGAAGCTTAAAGTAGTGTGAAAAGTGAAGAAAATTTGCCTAAGGAAGAAGACTAGCCAAGATTTTCGAGAGGTTCAATATGCCTCGTGTTAAAAGTCGTGTGAAGATAAGAGTCAGCCAGCAGGAATCCACATGGGGCATGTAGATTCAACACTAGGTCGTGTAGACAGAGATTTTGAAACAAAACTTGCCGAAAGTTTCAGAGACTTCAATATGACCTATCTGATTGTGCAGAATCTAAAAGCACCCCCCTCCAAATCCACATGAGGCATATTGAAAATAACTTAAATCAATATGAGGCATGTGGGATGACGCTGGCAGATTTACTAACATGAAAAAATTTTCTCTTTTCACACATTTTATACCTTTTGTCTTTATCCTTTTGCAATCGTTTGAAGGCATATTTTATTATACAATTTTTTTTATAAGCAAAAAATTTTATTAAATGGAAAGAAAGAGTAAGCAAACAACAAAACAAGGAACAAAAAAGTAGGAAAAAAGAGAAAAAAAAAAAAACACAGCAAAACTGGGGCCAAATACAAAGGGCAAGGTCAAAACAATAGAGCAAAAATATGTTACATCTAAGGAGCGAACCAGCTAACCCAACTAGGAGCAACAAAATCTGCAACAAACTCTGCAGAACAAGAACATGCAGCAGCTACAATACCCGAACCAAAAACAACGGCTAGCTCTCACAAAAATTTGAAAGAAATAGAGAAGCAAAGGAGAAATCCTCAGAGAACCAAATGCCCAACACGCTTACAGCTTCAGGGCAACAAAGAGAACACAAGAAAGGAGAGGAAGGCCAAAGCACAGAATCCCTCTAGCTCAAAGCTTTAAGAAAACTTCAAGAAAGCAACAATGAATAAGAGCCTTCCCAAGCAAAACAAATAACGTGATTAAAAGGAACCAGCTGAACCAGAAGAATATCCAAATCCAAAACAAAAGGGAGAGAAGCTTCCTTCCTTAGTGAGATTGGAGGTTCTTCCCAAACAACGTAGAAGCAAGAAAACCTCAGGACCTTGAAGCCTTAAAAGCCAACATGTCAGAATTGATTTGCTCGACCAAGAAATTAACCACAATATCATCAGGTTGTGAGAACACTAAACCAAGTTGCCTACCCATTGATAATGTTTGCCATGCTTCCTTTTCAACATCAAAAGGAATAGGACCAGGGTTTTCACCCTCAATTGCTTCTCGGTGAGACTGATTCATGCAAGCAATGTCACTGTCTGCAGGCTCAAAAAATCTATTGTTGTCTATTATAAAATTATTTTTTTATAGTAAATATAAATTCCAATCTGAGTAAATATATAAATGAATTAAAATAAAAAGATATTACATGCCACCCATATGCCATTGAGCTAATAATGAGTATATGTTTTTAAAGTGAAAAAATAAAAATGAAAATTAAATTAAACACATCCATATGAAGGGAGACACCATTTACATCCCTTGAGGTAATAGCAAGCATGTGACTCTTTTTCTTGGCATCTAATAACACCCGATGAATCGGTCGACTTTCTCCTTCCGCCATTTTCTAAACTTTTCAAATTTATCTCGAAGCTCCAAACGAAGGGCAATGAACAAGATTCCGCCAGTCAGCCAAGAGCTTCAATAGTGCATAAAAAATAGTTAAAATAATGAAAATATTAATGAAATTAAAAGTTTTATAATATATAGAAAACTACTCACAAAGTTTATGTTTGATGTCTATAGCTATTAACTTCTTCATCATCAACGTCCTCCGAAAGAAATAAACTCCATGTTACGCTTAGGATCGAATAAAATATGAAGCAGAAGAAGCTCAATCCGAAGACACAAATGCTATATCCAAAGGAAGATGCTAAAACTGCATAAGCGCCTGTCACAAATATAATCACCATTGCTACCATAGCATAGAAGAGGAAGCTGAAGGCATATTTTATTAACCAATAGTATCTTTCCATATATCCTAACATCACTAGTATAAAGTGGATAAAGACACAAGAAGTGGATAAAACCATAGCTATAGTGTCTGATATCATAAATGCTGTAAAAGCTGAATTTCCGCTTAAGATAGGAGTCCCCTTCTTTAAATTGTTTTCATCACTTGTATAACCTCCTGGTAAGGTGAACATCGCTGCAAACGTTACTGTTGCTATAAGTGCTGCAGCTACCAAATAAGAGTCTTTGGCTTCTTCAAATTTACGCATCATATTTTTTTTTGTCTTTAGCCCTTCTATGTTTTCCACTTCAATTTTCCCCAATGGTCCAGTCCCAATGTCTTTCATCCATGCTAAATTTTCGCTCTGCAACAACGTTAGAAATATAATAAGATATAATTTCTTTTGGTACCATTTCTCAACTTACTGATACCATTTTTGTATTGTTCAATTCAATATTTACTTAAAAAGAAAGAAAGCTTTTTTTTTTATTAACCATCATTTATTCTTAAAATATGTTAAAAATATACTAATAAACTCTTATATTTCTAAAATTGAATTAATTGCAAGATTTTTTTTTTCACTTATTAATTGGAATCGTCTCTCCAACTATAAGATTTTGATTTCATACGCCTAATCAAAATCAAATAAATAAATAAAAAACATTTTAATTCTATAAAATAAAATTATGGGCCACATGAATAAAATGGACTTGAATCTTGTTTAATTTGAAATCAATTAAAATTTGTGCTTATATACTCGGACATCTTAACAAAAAATAAGAATATATTATAAATTTTCATATCTATTATTTAAAAAGTTGCATGTGATTAGACTTTTATATTTTTATAATTACATGTCCTTTCATAAATATATAAATTTAATTGCATTTTTTTATATTCATTTCACAAATTCCCTTCACATCCATAATAATAATAATAATAATAATTTTTTATCTATTATAAATATAATAATTACTTTATTTTTTATTCAGTAAGTTCTAGTCAGAATTCAATCTAATACCTAAATGATTCTAATTAATATTATCGACCCAAAACTCATTAGGATAACAATCATTTTAATTATTATAAAAAATTTAATAAAAAATATGAGTATAGAAATACACAATTGATATTATTGTGCTAAAACTCATTAGTATAATAATCATTTCCCTCTTGTTTAACATTGGCAATTTTTTTAATATACAGCTTAATTACATTTCTACAGAATTAATATTTATAATAATATAAAAGATTTAGTTATAAGTTGAATCCCTGTTCATATTTTACTATAGATAAATTATAGATAGTCTAATGATGAGCCTCAAGAGGCCACATATTTGCTAAATAACGTTCAAGTCTAGTCTTCTTACACTTTTTAAAGGGTATAAAAATATATATATAGTTTCAGGATTGATCCCTTTTATTCATTAATGTTGGAATTGTTCTCATCAGTACTATAGTGATTTGAAAAAAAAAAAAAAAAGGTTAGTGCATACCATATTTTGCTTCAAGAAGAACCAAAAGGTAATATCTATATTATGATAAGATGTTAGTTGGCTGACCTTAAAGTCTCCTTCCATTTGAATTTGATCGTGCAATGTTCTCCAATGTTTGAACATATCATTGTCTTCATGTGCATTTTTTATGAAAGAAGGCAAACGAGAATGATAAGTCTTGTATAGATGGACAGGCGTATTTCCTTTAACATCTTCTCCATATAAAAGATAAATCAATGATGAATATTGGAGCACTGCTTTTAGCACTTCATCATTTTTACTGATCACTGCATAATGAATGACATTCCAGCCTCTACTGTCAGTGAGTTCGCAGTAATCTGGGCATTCAGAAATAATCAATTCCATTTCGCATTGGAAGCCTCGACAGGCTGCAATGTGAAGAGCAGTCCTCTTCCAATATTTATCGGAGATGTAAGCAGTAGATTTATCCTTATTTAATAGCACTTGGACCGCTAACCAATTTCTTGTGTACGCAGCATAGTGAAGTGGAGTCCATCCTTTTTCATCTGTTTCTTTGGCCAAGTTACTCCATTTCTCCAATAGCTGGTCTATCATCATATACACTGAAAGAAAGTCAAAAAGACCAAATTTATAATTATTAATATCATATCCTTAATTTATTAATTATTAAGTTTTTTTTTTTTTAAATAATAAGAAACTAACCAGTATATCCAGAGTAATGTTCAGTCCGTTCTTTTTGGTCCTTATCTTTGGCCATGGATCTGTATTTCTCCAATAGCTTCTTTCTCTTCCCTGAAATAAAGTCAATAGGAACAAATTCATAATTATTCATATAAAAATCTTAATTAATTATCAAGTTTTCTTAAAATAATGAGAAATTCACAATGAATGATTTCTCTTTATTTTTTTTATAAAAATTTGAAATTTTCGCTATATATTCATATCTATATTTATATTAATTAAATTAAATTATTAATTAAATAAATAAAATGAGTGGATTTAGTTTTTGAGTAGTATAATATGATTAGCCATCTCCTCCTTAACGGGTTCATTAATAGTATAGTATAATTGGAAAAATATAAAAGTACATAGTTTAATTGATTTTTATTTAATTTAGGATAACATTATAGAATTTTTAAAAGCTCAGGATTTTTTTTTTTTTTAATTTCCTCTAATTTATTTGATTGCCCTTTCGTTTTAAGTTATAAATTTTCTATTAGTGAAATCGGGTGTTAAACAGTTGTTACGGTACGCAGCGACCAACATAAACAATTTAAATGCACTTTTCTTTCCTTAGTTTCTTGAACGATGCAACATCATGTAAATTTACTTAATTAATGCAAAATATCAGAAAAATCTTTTAAGCCACCATTAATCCTGCTCCAAATTTATTAAAATTGTTTTTATACATTTGAGAAATTAGATCTATTTAGCCAATTACGTTATTTATAAATCAATTAATTTGATGATGCAACATCATGAAATTCTAGTGATGAATAAGTTTGTCAAATATTCTTAATATGATATGATATAATATGATATTATTAAATTAGTGATGTTTGTCTAAACTTATAAACTTATTTAACCCGTTTTTAAGCTTTAAAATTATGTTGATATATTTATTTATAATATTTTTTAAGCTTATAAATAAAAATAAAAAATAATAAAAAAATAAATTAGGTAAACTTTTCATTTTGATACGTATAAACACTCTATTTATAAGTTGTTTTGAGCAATTACTTTATTATGTTATGCTTATCTAATTTTGAAATTGCTTATCTAATTTTGAAATTGTCGCACATACTTTATTTAATATATTTTTTAATAATTTTAACAATAAATATACTAATTATAAACTATTTTTTACTAAATATATTAATTATTAAACCTATAAGCGATAAGTATTTATAATTTAAATTTAATAAGCTAACTCTAAAAAGAAAAAATTCGAACACATTTTTTCTTCTTTAAGTTGGCTTTTTAGTCTTGGGTTTAGGTGCTTATGGTTGTTTAACGCCATTTCCAGCTACAGTCATTTACAGTTATAATATTGACAAAAAAATATAAAGAAAAGGATTTTTTTTATCTGTATTATTGACTTAAGAGGTTGATTCACCTATTAAATATATGGATCTCATATAATTATGTTTTAAATTCATAGTGAACTAAATCTAAACAAAAATTTCAGGAAAGAAAGATATTTGCAATTCACTTCCTACATACACTAATGCACAAAACACTCAATATATATATATATATATATATATATATATATATATAGAGAGAGAGAGAGAGAGAGAGAGAGAGAGAGAGAGAGAGAGAGAGAGAACATTTTCCAAATTCACTTCCTACACTAATACACAAAACACTCAACACATGCATATATAGGAAGTTTATGATCTGCTTACTGATCTACCTTCATCTTTTGAGCCCTCATCTTCGCAGTCCAGCTTTGTTGCCTCATGTAATGCCGTTTTACCATTGGGACCGCCATAAGCCAGGCATTCTGAATCGGGATGAATTAATAGTTCAAAAGCTATCCTCACATTTCTATTTTCAACAGCCAGATAAAGCGGAGTTTCTCCACGATTATTGGCAGAATATGTAAACTCTGTTGGATCTTCATTACTCATTATTGCTTCCACAACACCCAGACTTCTTTCATTTCGTGCCGCCACATGCAAGGCCGTTTCTTTATTTTTATTTGTCATCCTTAACATCTTCCTTACTGCTGCCATTTCACTCTCTCTTGGCCCTTCTCCGCTCTCTAAATCTATTTCATTGTGTGTTGAAGCCTTTGCCTGTTCGATTAGCTCTTTTGCAGCATCAGCATGCCCGTAAGCCTTTGCCTGCTTGATTAGCTCTTTTGCAGCATCAGCATGCCCGTACCTTGCTGCAATGTGCAACGGAGTATCACCGTGGACATTGACCTTCCATAACAGCGGCGGACAAATGCTAAGTACCTCCTCTATAAACTCGGTGGATCTTTCACTTAGAGTGCTAAGGTAAATATGCAATATTGTGTTTTTCTTTGGGGAAAGTAGCCAATCAAGAGGTAGTTGAACATTTTTGAATGGATCAAGTTCGCCTTCTTCTGCCGCTTTCAGTAACTCGGCATCAATGTAAGTGCAAGTTTCCATTTGGTGGTGTAGCGGCCTAGATAAGATAACACAAGATAAGAAAATGAGAACATATATATAATGTGGAAAAGGGCTGTGGTTTAAGACTTGATTTAAGTGGGAAATGACTAAAAAGTAGATATATATAGCAGCCACAGCCTTGGCCTTTCTCTCATGGTTAATTCTACAATGCCGCTAGTTTATATGCAGTTCAATGCCGTAATTTGTTGGACTGATGCCAAGTGTACAAAAAATTTAAAATGATAATAAAGACAAAAAAAAAAAAAAAATACTTGTAACCCAGTTAGTGTACTTCGAAAGAAAAAAAAAAAAACAGTTGGTGTAGGTTGCTTTTTAAACTTAAACGCTTTTTATGGAATTGCTACTATTACTAACATTGATTAAAAAATTTGTAAAACCAACCTAAAATTATTTGTAAAAATAATGTTCTTAAAAATGTCACTGAAGAAAAATTTTTTTTTACACATCAAAGTAATAGTTTTTTTTTATCGAAATGTAAAGTCATATAATTTTGAAAACACCACTTGAATAAAATTTATATGTTCTAATTATTTTTATAATTTTATAGCACTTCAATATAATTTAATTAAATTATAATCTTTTATTAATAATTGTTAGAATAATTAATATAATCATAATATATTAATATAGTTAGCACATAAATAAATTTACTAAAATATTAAATTATAATACAATATATATACATACAAATTAATTCATAAACCAAATATTAAATATGTAAATAATTAAGTTAAACTAATTAAAGGCAGCAGGTTTTTGTTCAAAGCCGTAATTTGTTGAACGACTATCAAAATGCCAAGCGTATCAAAAATAATAATAATAATAATAATAAACGGAAAAAAAGAGTTGGTGTAGGTTGCTTTTTAGACTTAAACGCTTTTTATGGAATTGCTACTGTTACTAACATTGATTAAAAAAATTGTAAAACCAACCTAAAATTATTTGTAAAAATAATTTTCTTAAAAATGTCACTGAAGAAAAAATATCAGAAAAATCTTTTAAGCCACCATTAATCCTCCTCCAAATTTATTAAAATTATTTTTATACATTTGAGAAATTAGATCTATTTAGCCAATTACGTTATTTATAAATCAATTAATTTGATGATGCAACATCATGAAATTCTAGTGATGAATAAGTTTGTCAAATATTCTTAAATTGTGAATGATATAATATGATATTATTAAATTAGTGATGTTTCTCTCAACTTATAAACTTATTTAATCCGTTTTTAAGCTTTAAAATTATATTGATATATTTATTTATAATATTTTTTTAGCTTACAAATAAAAATGAAAAATAATAAAAAAATAAATTAGATAAACTTTTCATTTTGATACGTATAAACACCCTATTTATAAGTTGTTTTAAGTAATTACTTTATTACGTTATGCTTATCTAATTTTGAAATTGCAGCACATACTTTATTTAATATTTTTTTAATAATTTTAACAATAAACATACTAATTATAAACTATTTTTTACTAAATATATTAATTATTAAAAATTTTAAATACTTATAATAAACCTATAAGCAATAAGTATTTATAATTTAAATTTAATAAGCTAACTCTAAAAAGAAAAAATTCGAACACATTTTTTCTTCTTTAAGTTGGCTTTTTAGTCTTGGGTTTAGGTGCTTATGGTTGTTTAACGCCATTTCCAGCTACAGTCATTTACGGTTATAATATTGACAAAAAAATATAAAGAAAATGATTTTTCTTATCTGAACTCAGTGTATTATTGACTTAAGACGTTGATTCATCTATTAAATACATAAATCTCACATAATTATATCTTAAATTCACAGTGAACTGAATTTAGACAAAAATTTCAGGAAAGAAAGATATTTGCAATTCACTTCCTACACTCATGCACAAAACACTCAATATATATATATATATGGAGAGAGAGAAAGAGAGAGTTTATGATCTGCTTACTGATCTACCTTCGTCTTTGAAGTCCTGATCTCCGAAGTCCAACATTGTTGCCTCATGTAATGCCGTTTTACCAGTGGGACCTCCATAAGCCAGTAATTGTGAATTGGGATGACGCAATAGTTCAAAAGCTATCTCCACATTTCTACTTTTAACAGCTAGGTAAAGAGGAGATTCCCCACGATTATTGGCAGAATATTTAAATTCATTTGGATCTTCATGAATCATTATTGCTTCCACAACACCCAGACTTCTTTCATTTCGTGCCGCCTCATGCAAGGCCGTTTCTTTATTTTTATTTGTCATCCTTAACATCTTCCTTACTGCTTTCATTTCCCTCTCTCTTGGCCCTTCTCCGCTTTCACGTGGTGAGCCCTTTGCCTGTTTGATTAGCACTTTTGCCGCATCAGCATGCCCATACCTTGCTGCAATGTGCAACGGAGTATCACCGTGGACATTGACCTTCAATAACAGCGGCGGAAAAATTTCAAGTATTTCCTCTATAAACTCGGTGGATCTTTCACCTAGAGTGCTAAGGTAGATATGCAATATTGTGTTTTTATTTGGGGACAGTAGGCTATCAAGAGGTGCCCCATAATTTTTGAATGGATCAAGTTTGCCATTTTCTGCCGCCTCCAGTAAGTCGGCACCAATGTATGTGCAAATTTCCATTTGCTGGTGTACCTGCCTAGACAAGATGATACAAGATTAGAAAATGTGAATATATAAAGTGGAACTGTGGAAAAAGAAAAAATAGCGTGGCTTCAGACTCGTTAGAGTATAAGTTGAATTGAAATTATGAAGTTTAATAATTAGAGTGTTAAAAAGACTAATATTTTTTGGTGGCCTATATATATATGTGTAGTTAATTGACCATTTTATTGTATTGAAAAGAGAGCACGCGAAATAGGAAAGTGTGCTAAATTTTGTGAGTTTTATTTGAGTGATTTGTGGGTGAGCAAAATAATTAGTGTGTATAATTATTATTTTTTGATAGTAAATTTATTTGATGGAGTAAACTTACGGTAAATTACATTAAATTTTATATTCTTTATTTTGGGTGAATGACTTGATTCAATTGAGAAATGACGAAAAAGTAGATATAGCAGCCACAGCCATGGCCTTTCTCATTATGTTGCTGTTTAAACTCAAAGAGCATTTTACGGAGTTGCTACTATTACTAACATTGTACAATGTTATAATTTCTCGATTAGCCGCTGAAATATTTCAGAATTTTCATAAAATCTCTTGCAATTTTTCGAGACGTGTAAAATATTTGATGAATTTTTAAAGAAAATAAAAAAATATATTTATAAGATGAAGAATACTATATTTATATTTAATTTAAGATATGCAATTAATTAGATAAGTGGATTACATATATGGCTTAATGTGAGCTACTGAATTAAGGTGATTAATAAGAAGTTATATGAGTCTAATTAGATAAAAGAAGATGAAAAATTATTAATATGAGAAAAAAAAAAAAAATATATATATATATATATATATATATATATATATTTGAAGATAGTTTAGTCACTTAACTAGAGTCATAAATATTTTACTAAATACATATTAAATATCAACAGATTTTGGTGCACCAACTAATGCTAAAATGCCAAAAAATTTAAAATGAGAAAAAGAAAAAAACAAGAGAAAAAACAAAGATCATATCCGATACCCAGCCCTGGCAAAGAATAAGACCCCAAAAACCCACAAACCAAAGACAGAACAATCAAAACTGCAAACCAAAGATAGCTAAAAAGATAAAGCTAACAGAAAGAAGACTGGAAAATTGGCACAAAAAAAAAAACTATCAAATGTAGAAGTGTGTGGGCCAAAATGTTCATTCATTTTTCTATTCAAAGGAGAATTTCTTCATATCATTAAAATCAAGTATCTAATCATCCAACTCTATGCCAAGAAGAAACATGATGAATTAATTTATTTTCATTTTATAGAGAAAAAGACTACCAAAATCACCCACATCATCATGGGAGAAAAACAAAATAATAGAACAATTAACCAAACACACCTCCAGTTGATGGATTGGAAACCGATGCCGTTGAGGGCTTAAGGTTGAGAGAGAGAAAGAGAAAGAGAGAGAGAGAGAGGAGCGGCGATGAGAGGGAGGAAATAATAGAGTTAAAGAGCTAAGGAGGCTGCAAAAATAAAAGAGAAGTAGAAAAGATTACTTCTAATAAATTAATACTTTTAGTATTTTTATTATTTAAATTCAAAATATTTTTTAATGTTAATTTTTATTAAAATCATTATTTTCTTTTTATAGTTCTAATAAATTAGAAGGAATATCGAAAAATATGTTTTAATTATTTTTATAATTTTTAAACACTTAAATAAAATTTAATTAAATTATAATCTCTTATTAATAATTATTAGAATAATTAATATAATCATAAAATATTAATATAATTAGCGCATAAATAAATTTCCTAAAATATTAAATTATAATGCAATACATATACATATAAATTAATTTATGAACCAAATATTAAATATATAAATAATTAAGTTAAACTAATTAAAGGCAGCAGATTTTGGTTCAATGCCGTAATTTGTTGAACGACTATCAAAATGCCTAGCGTATAACAAAAAAAAAAAAAAAGAATAAATTAAAGACAATAGTTTCTTTAAATTTTTTGAAATTTTCATGACAATATAATTTAATTTTTTATTCAAGAAATAATAATGTAACAAGAGAATGAGTACGACCAATTATAAAGGTAAAATTGGTAATATAAAAGTTAAAACAAAATCTGCTCAAACCATATAAGCCCTTTTTATTATATAATATAGAAAATTATGATCTTTATCAATAAATCTTAACTTAAATTCAAGTTTGTTCTATGGTTTTCTTTTGATACCAGTCTTTATATTTGTTTGCAATTTTAATTTTGGTCATTTTTTGATATCAATCATTTTATTGGCTTTCTTTTGATGCCAATCTTACTTATTTTTTTTATACCAATCTCTCTATGGACTTTCTTTTGATACCAATCTTCCTATTTATAGTATCAATCTTGCTCATTTTTTGATGCCACTCTTTTTAATGGCTTTCTTTTGATACCAATCTTGCTATTTTTTTATACCAATCTCATCCCATTTATTTTGATATTCTTCTTATTTTTTAATATCAATGTTGCTTATTTTGTGATGCCAATCTCTCTATGAGCTTTTCTTGAATGCCAATCTTCCTTTTTTTTTTTTTTTAATATCATTCTTGCTTATATATATATATATATATATATATATATATATATATATATATATATATACCAATCTCTCTATTTTCATAAGTAATTGGTATTTGGATTAGTTTTATTTTGTTTATAGCTTTATTGTGTAGATTTCATGCTTTATTAAGTCATGTTTAAATTTTACTAGCTGATGAAAAATATTTTAATTATTTTTTCTTACTTCTAAAAGCACAGAATTGGCCTATTGAAAATTTTAGAATAAATTATATGTTAATTCATTAAATTTGTCAAAACTTACAATTTAATTGATCTATTTTCAATTTATAACAAACTGGTCATTTGATCCAAATTTGGTCAATCATTGTTAATAATAATAAAAATAACTAAAATATCATTAATTTTATTTTCAATTTGAAAAGTTAAATCCATTAAGTTTTATTTTATTAACAAAATAATCCTTCCATCTTTATATTTAAATAATTATATATATAATCTCTAAAATATGATAAATATATTTTTTATTAATATATCCTTTATATGCAGCGTCATAAATTAGTAACAGTAAATGTGTTAAAAATATTTGTATTACACTGTAAACATATTTTAATTTGGTATTTAAAATTTATAAACCCATTAAATACGTATTGGGTGTGACAAGAAATATTTAAAATTTTAAGGGTTAAAATAATTTGATTATTTTCTACGATTTATATATAATATCAAGTACAAACTCAAGGCTTAAATACACAATATGAATTTATAGAAATATTTATGTAAGTTTTTAACTTCAGTTAAACATTTTTTATTTTATTAATTTTGATTCTCACATTTTAAAATTAATTTTAATTTTAACAAAGAGATTATTCATGTCCAAAATTATTGAATCCTTATAGGGTTTGCAATGAATCTACCTTTAAAAAAAAATAAATTATTAATAATAATACTATAGTTTTTAAAAAAAATAAAATAAATTCATCAATTAGTTTAACTTAATTATTTATAAATTTAACATTATATATTGTATCATAATTCAATCATATTCCTCTAATATTTAATACATTTATTTATTTATTAACTATATTAATCTTTTATGGTTATATTTAATTATTAATAAAAATTATAATTTAATTAAATTTTATTGAAGTGATAAAAAATAATTAAACTAAAATTTTATATACAATTAATTAAAACATATTCATTGATTTTTTTAATATATTAAAACAATAAAAAGAAAATAATGATTTTAATAAAATTTAACATTAAAAAATAATTTTGAATTATATTTAATTTTGTAATTAAATACTAAAAATATTACATGTATTAATTTGTCAAAAGGAATCTTTTCTGCTCTTCTACAATTTTAGATTTGGATAGCTCTATAATTATTTTGCCTTTACTTTATATCCTATTTAGATGAGTAAAAAAGAGGAGAAATTTAAAACAATTAAGGTGAAATAAGTTCGAAAATATATATATATATATATATATATATATATATATATTTGGTTTAGATAAAAAAAAAAAAGAAAAAATAAAGGAAGGAAAAAAGTCTTATTTTTTTAATTTGAAAATAAAATAAAAAATAAAGAGAAAAACTAGCCTTTTATTTATGAAATTATATACGTATTTTTTTTTTGGTTTTTACTTTTATATTTTATTTTTCTTTTCTTATTCAAACTAAAAGGGGAGAATAAAAGGTAAAAAATTTAAAAAAAAAAATCCTTTTTTTTTTCTTTCATCTCTTATAATTTGTCTAGACAGTGCAAGTGCCGTATTTCCACTACGTGCGAAACCAAGCTAAGAGCGTGTCTGTTTATGAAAAGTAATAATATTTATTCATACTAAAATAATATAATTTAATAAGTTTAAGTAATTACTTAATAAACTATTCACATTAATAAATTAATTCGACCCATTAATAACATCTCTTTTCATAAAAACTAAAGTCTATATATATTAAAGATTCCTTCATATAATTCCTAATAAAAAAAATTTCTTCACATAAATTAATAAATTTAATATTTTTATATTAAGTTACAATATTAAAAATAATTGAAAATTAATTTATAATTTTAAATTTTTTTAAAAATCATTATTTCCTTATTATTGTATCATATGACATTTAATTTAACTATTAATTTATTTTTAACACTTTAATACAAATTAATTATGTACATTATAATTTTTACTAAATTTATTAGGATATTAATTCATATAATTATAAAAGTTAATACAAATAATTTGCTATAATATTAAGTTATCATAAAATACATAAATAAATCAATACATGAGTTAAAATATTAAATTTAAAAATCAGTTAAATTAATGAGTTTGTAGAAGTTAAAGTAATAATTTTTTTTTTTTACAGAAATTGATTAGTTTTAATTTATTAATTATATTATTTTAAAATTTTAGTATTTTTATGATTTTTTAATACCCTTAACTTTGGAATCAACAATTCAACAAATTTATAGTTTAAGACTCTCCTATATAGTTGCTAATATTTGATCTTTCAATATGTATTGGGTTATAATTAACCCATTAAGAGTTACAATGAGTTTTGAGTGGAATCACATGGCAGATCATAGCTCCTTTTCCTTAATTATTTTGCCCTTAATCATGTTTCCCACAAAGTGAGAAAAGCTAAAAATAGCGTGTCTTTTTATTAAAAGCAATAATATTTACTATTTTATTAAAATGATATTTTTTTAGATAAAACACATGCACATATAAATTATATATAGAAAATAATAATTTAATAAGATTAAATCATTCACTTAATAAACTATTGACATTAATAATTTATTCGTCTCATTAATTAAAAATGTGTCTTTTCATGGAAAGTAATCTCTATAAAAAAAATCTTTTAAATAAATTAATATATATTTAATGCCGTCTGTTTGTTATTACAATATTGAAAATTAATTTATAATGTCTTGAGCATGAAATGGCTTTAGTCAAAAGATCAGCCAGTTGATCCTTAGATGCAATGTATCATATCTGGAGATGCCTTTTAGACACAAGATTACGAACAAAGTGGAACTCAACTTCTATGTGTTTGGCCCTGGAATGAAATACGGAGTTGCTGGCTAAATACATTGCTCCGACATTGTCACACCATAATGTGGAGCAACTGGAGGAAGAAAAACCAATGTCTTGTAAAACAGATTGAAGCCAAGTAAGCTTCGTTGTAGCTGCTTCAACTGACCTGTATTTCGCTTCAGTAGATGAGCGGGCAACTGTAGGCTGTTTTCGAGTTGACCAAGATACAAGGTTGGCACCTAGGTATATTGCATAACTAGAAACAGACTTGCCATCTTTTGGATTTGGCGCCCAGTCTGCATCAGCATAAGCACTAAGTTGAGGAGTGGAAGATTTACGAGGGAACAAACCATAGTGCTGAGTATGCTTTGAATAACGCATGATGCGTTTGCAACCTGACTAGTGATTTTCAGTTGGCTCATGGAGAAATTGAGAGAGACGGTGGACAGCATAAGAGACATGAGGTCTAATCAAGGATAAATACTAAATTCCACCAACTATGGTGCGATATAAATAAGGATCAGTTGCTTGTAAGCGTAACTTGGTTTTGGGACACATTGGAGTAGCGATACCATTGCAATTTGCCATATTTGCTTTCACCAGGAGATCATCAATATATTTAATCTAAGTGAGTAAAAGACCTGATGCCAAATGATGAACTTCTATCCCAAGAAAATAGTCTAACTAGCCCATATCTTTTAACATGTATACAAATTTATTTTCTATTTTGTTGCAACTCCATTGATAATTAGAAAAATGTGTGGTTCATTTTTAATTTTCATTGTTATTTTGGCAATTTCTTGTAGTTTCCCTTTAAAGCCACAGCAGACAATTATAGGTTAGATTTTACACATTATCCATAAACTTAGGGTATTGTAACAGTGCAATAGTTGAACTTCAGTTTGCAACAAATAAAAACCATTAAACTTAAATTCAGTGAACAATAAGCTCCTTTTGATCTATTATAATTGGCTTTCCAGTTATCTTTCTGATGTGGCAGAAATTTAGGGAAAAAATAAAATTACTATTTTACCCTCAAATAAAAACCCTCAAATCAAACCTTCTACTACTTACTTGATATTAACTTAGATTCATAACCTTACCTCCCAATACAAAATTATGAATCAAACCATTCAAGTATCAAATATAGAAACTTAAAAGTATTAAGTTCAAATAGCAAGCAAATGCATTAATAAAGAAAATTGAACAAAGTATAAGCTACATTAGATACCCTAGTGAAAGACATTAGTTCCTCATCATCTTAGATTCAAACAAAACCACACTTATCATCTTAGATTCAAACAAAACCACACTTACATAAAAACCCAAAATCATATTTGCTAATATGTCTAAAATAGTAAAATTAAAAAGAACAAGAGAAGGGAAAGATAAAAATCTAATCGATGCAGAAACTTATGAAAGTCCCAGCTCCAACTCCTCTGCAGATATGAGACACGGAGACTAATGGCAAGGCTACCAAGCAACAAGCAATAGAATTTGAGATAGTTGAAGGCCTTTAACGAGCGGAAACAGGCTTAAATAGGTTGATTTTCTTCTACATCGGGACTATAATTTTCTTCTCCAGTGGGACTATGATTTTCTTCTTCAATGAGACTCTAATCTTTTCAAACAAACGTCGAAGCTTCAAATACGGTGACCACATCAAAGTAGGGAGAAAGAATAAGAAACGTGACCAGATTCCGCCAATCATCCACGAGCTTCAATAGTGAATAAAAAATTAGAATCGTGAAAAATTAACAAAATTAAAGTTATATATAGGAAAACTACTTACAAAATTTCCTTTTCAACATCCTCATCATCACTGTCATCCGAAATGATGTGTCTAAGGAAACCCCATGTCACCCTTGTGATGGAATAAGTTAGGAAGAAGAAGAAGCTCAATCCGATGACACAAACGACATACGCTAAGGATGGCGTTAGAACTGCATAAGTGCCGGTCGCAAATGTAACCATCATTGCTACCATAGCATAGAAAAGGAAGCTGAAGGCAAATCTTATTAACCAATAGTATCTTTCCTGATATCCTATGATCACCAGCATAAGGTGGATAAAGACGGAACAAGTAGATAAAACCAAAGCTATAGTATCTGATATCATAAATGCTTTAAAAGCTGAATTTTTGCTTAGGATAGGTGTCCCAGCCTTCCCCATGTCTTTTTCATCACTTACATAACCGCCGGGTAAGGTGAAAGCTGCCGCAAAGGTTACTGTTGCTATAAGTGCTGCAGCAACCAAATGAGAGTCCTTGACTTTTTCAAGTTGAAGTATCTTATTTTCTGTTCTCTTTCCTCTTTTTTCTTTCTGAATTTCCCCTATTGGTCCATTGCCAACATCTTTCATCCATTCTAAATTGTCATTCTGCAACACATTTAGAATATCAGTTACTTGAAAATTAATTAAAAAAAAATCATTTCTTTTGTATTAGTTCTCAAATTCTAACCATGCCAAATAATATATATATATATATATATATATATATATATATATATATATATATATATATATATATATATATATATTATTTAATTAATATTTAATAAAAAAAAAATCGATGAATACAATTACTTGGAATATATTCTAGATACAAGGCATGATAAAAAGAAATTTTAAAAGTTAGAATATGCAACTATGGCCAACTGATCTAAACAATATATATACATAAATAATTTGAACAAATAGAATTTATTAATAAAAAAGGTTCTAATTAATTTAGAAGTACTTTTCCAAAAAGTTAGAATGGGATTATTTAAAAAAAGTTGGCAATATTTTATTTTATGTTTTCGAAATTTATAGCTTGATTACATTTTTTTTGAAATTAAAATTTCTAGTATTATAAATAGCATAAAAGATGAAGGGTATTTTTTTTTTTGTTAGTTTACAAATTTGTTTATTATATATTATTGTTGTTGTAGATAGATTAATGTTGAGCTTCAAGAGTCGATATTTGCTAATAAGGGCTCAAGTCTTAACAATTTTTACATTTTTTAAGTAGTGTTTAATTATTGGCATTCACTAATGTTGTGCAGTTCTCACTATTATAGTATTAAAAGAAGAAAAGAGAAAAACCATATTCTGCTCCAAGATGAGCCAACAAGTAATATATATATATATATATATACATATATATATATATATAGGTGTGTGTGTGTGTGTGTGTGTGTGTGTGTGTGTGTGTGTGTGTGTGTGTGTGTGTTAAGATAGATGTTAGTTGGCTTACCTTCTTTGAGGAAGAGTATAGATGTTAGTTGGCTTACCTTCTTTGAGGAAGAGTATCCTGCGATTTGAATTTCTTTGTGCAGTTTTTTCCAGAAGAAGAACATACTAGAATCTCCTTCTATGAAAGAAGGCGAATCGGAATGATAAGCATTATATAGATGGACAGGCGTATTCTCTTTAGCATCTTTCCCATTTAAAAGGTAAATCAATGATGAATGTTGGAGCAATGCTTTTAGTACTTCATCACTTTTGCCAATCACTGCATAGTGAAGAACATTCCAGCCTCTAATGTCAGTAAGTTCGCAGCAACCTGGGCATTTAGAAATGATCATTTCCACTCCGTCTTTGAAGTCTCGACAGGCTGCAATGTGAAGAGCAGTTCTCTTCCCATCTTTATCGGCAATGTAAGCTGTAGATATATCCTTATCTAATAGCTTTTGGACTGCACGTGCTCTACATTTATACACAGCATAGTGGAGTGGAGTCCAACCTTTGTCATCTGTTTGTTTGGCCAAGCTACTCCATTTGTCCAACAGCGCGTCTATCATACATGGATAACAGTCTACAAAACCAAAATCATAATTTTTAATATCAAGATCCTTAATTTATTATCAAAGTTTTTAAAGATGATGGGAAATTGACAATTAATTATTTCTTTTTATTTTATAAAAAAATTAGAATTTCCACTACAATAAATATTGAATTTAATGATACAACTGTCATGCAAATTTATTTATTTAATGCAAAAAATCAGAATTTAAAATTAATACTTTTTCATTAAAATTTTTTCCTATATAAAGTAAAAATACATATTATCTTAGCCTGGTCACCCCAAGTTAGTAGAAAGTTAAAAAATTAAAGGTTAAATATTACCTCTTTATAAAGGATAATTATTAACTTAAACCGTCCAAAATTAATATTTAACCTCCCAAAAAAGTATAAATATTAATGAGTTGAAAAATCAACTTAATCTCTTTTAACTATTCAAACAATATTAATAAAGATTAAAAGTTATAAGAATAACAATTATCTTACCAACGCGCTCTTACTGTATTTTTTAATCCATTTTTAAAAAAAAATTCAAATATAATAAATAAAAGTGGAGGGAAGGAATATCATTTTAATCACAAATGCACTCTATTGATATGGGGAAACATGCATTTATCATTAAAATTAGAGTTTATTATACTAATGGAATGTATTAAATGGATATTAATAGATGCGAAATAAACCTTAATGGGTTTATCATTAATAATATTGATTAAATGGTCTATGTTTCCTACATATTATCTCTATAAAAAAAATTAAAAAAGGAAAAAAAAAAAGAAGTTGCATAGAAAGATATTCGCAACTCACGTCTTCTTGATATACATGAACTTTTGGAGTAGCGGCGGTGCATTGTTGCCACATGTAATGCCGTTTTACCATTGGGGCCGCCATAAGCCAGTGACTGTGAATTGCTTCTATTCAATAGTTCAAGAACTATCTTTTCACATCCATTTTGAGCAGCCAGGTAAAGCGGAGTTTCCCCATAATTATTGGCAGAATATGAATACAAAGGATCTTCATTACTCAATATTGCTTTCACGACACCCAGACTTTTTCCATTTCGTGCAGCTTCATGTAAGGCCGTCTCTCCATTTCTATTTTTCATTCTTAACAACTCCCTTACTGCTACAATTTCTCTCTCTCTTGGCCCTTCTCCGCTCTCTATAGCAATTTCATTATGCATTGAAGCCTTTGCCCATTTGATTAGCTCTTCTGCTACATCAGCATGCCCGTACCTAGCTGCAATGTGCAACGGAGTATCACCGTGGACATTTACATCCCGTAACAGTGACGGACAATTGCGAAGTACCTTTTTTATAAACTTGGTGGATCTTTTATCCGAAGAGGTAAGGTAGATATGCAATATTGTGTTTTTATTTGAGGTGAGTAGGCTAGGAAGAGTCCTTCGATAATCCTTGAATGGTTTAAAATTGCCTTCTGCTGCCGCCTTCTGCAAGTGATCATCAATGTGTGTGTAAACTTCCATTTGCTGCTGCTGGTGGTGGTTATTGTTACCAGCATTTGACACAAGAAAGTGACTATATAATGTGGAATGTGGTTTCAGGAGAAATAAAATTCGGGAAAGGTCAAAAAAAAAAAAAAAAAGATATACCAACCATAGCCTTGGCTTTTCTGCGATAGCTAGCTGTGAATCAAATTAATTAAAGCGCAACAACCAACAGGCCCTTAAGATGAGAGAGAAACCCAAACGTACGTGACGGATGAGAGCATTTCATTCAAAATGAATGCACTACAACACAGTCAATATTTTTCTCAATTTCATGAATTACTTAAATTTTAATTAATAAGTCAAGTTAGTTTTTTTTAGATTTGTTAAAATTCATAATTTAATTTATTATTTTAATTTGAATTAAATTTTTTAAAGTAATAAAAATTAATTAGATTAAATAATTTCACTTGTAAGATTTTGAAGAGAATTTGCTCAAGTAATCAGTTTAGTGAAGCGCAATAATGCCATAGTCATTGTTAATGAGGTGTTTTCTTCTTTTGAACCTCATCAATGTAAATATAATTAAAAGCGAGCGAGATTTTTTTTTCCTCTTATTCATGATTAAATTAGTAGAGGAAGGTGAGGGTACATGCCTTCAACACATCAATTATTTATTGATACGAAAATGAAAATTAATTAAGTCCAACCTACCAAAGATATATCGCATCAATTATTTTTTATTTAGTATATATATATATATATGTATTAAAGCTAAGCTTTGAAAAAAAAAACTTTATAAAAGCGTACCACATATATAAATAAATATTCTTGAAAAATTATCATGTAACACCTCTTTTAGTATAGAGGGTGCCACATAAGTTAATAAGTATGCTTAAAAAATTACTATATGGCACTTCTTTTATTATCTTTATTTTTAAATTTATTTGTAAAAGTTAGTTTACCATGTTAAATATTAGTTTTATCTAAATATTTTAAATCTCAACTATTAAAATTTAAAATTGTATTTGGTATATTTTTTTAAGTATTTTAAAATTTTCTTAAATTTATAACTTCAAACATTATAAAATTATATTCAACGTTTTATATGTTCCTAAATAAATTATTTAAAAAATATGAATTACTTTATATATATATATATATAATTATTCACTAAAAATTGTTTAAAAATGTAAAAATATAATATAATTATAAAAATATAAAATTATATTAAATTATATTATAAAAAATAAAATAGTAAATGTTTCGCACAACATGCATCAGCATCATTATAAAAAAATAATCAATTTTACAACTAATTATATATTGCAATTTATTAAAATTGGTTGCTATTATAAATTAATTTTGCAATTGATTAATGATTTCATTTTTTTTAAGTAAAATAGTCCATTTTTAAAAAATTTAGCAACTGGTTCAAGAATCAATTACTAAATCGATTATTATTAACAATCGATTTTATAATTGATTGCTAAAATAGATTATTATTAGCAACTAATTTATAAATGGTTGCTAAGTCTATTAGTAATTGTTATCAGAAAAACTTTGAACATGTAATTAGCAGAAACCGATTTTAAAATTAATTGCTATTAGCAACTAATTAAGAAATCGATTGTTAAAATTTATTACTAAAATCTATTACTAACAGCAATCAAGAATCGATTGCAAATTTTAAAAATTGTTTTAATTGGCTTCAAAATTAGCCGCCGATTGCAAATCGGTTACTAAAATCGATTATTATTTGTAATCGATTCCTTATCAATTGCTAATAGCAATCGATTTTTGTAACTAATTATAAATCAGTTGCCACATTTTTTCTTATAAAAATTTTTGCTCAATTTTTTTTATTTGCAACCAATTTGGGAATTAGCTAATAACAATTGATTTTTATAACCTATTTTCTTCCCCCAAAAAAATTCCCCCTAATTTTTTTTAATTTATAATTAATTTGTAAATCAATTGCTGTTAACAATCGATTTTTGAAACCGATTAAAATTGATTATTAATAGTAATCAATTTTGCAATCGATTTTTTCCTTTCCAAAATTTCTCAACCATTTTTTGTAACCTATTAAAATTGGTTAACACATGCTCCCTCTATACAAAATCATGTATCGTATTCCTTATTAACATGAAAAAAAAAAAATTTATGTCTGAAAGAACATTAAAATCCGATATATTCTATAATATGCTTGTTATCATTACTAACATTTCACAATATTTGTGCAACTCAAGGATACGAAAATGACAATTAATTAAGTGCAATATGCTAAAGATATAATGCATCAATTATTTTTACTTAGAATATATTATTATTTAATTCTCATACCTTATTATAATTAATGAGTCAATTTCCGTGATTTGTAGTTTGAATTAATTAATATTTAACTGAATATTTAATTTTATAGATTATTTGAATTTTAATCATTTTAAATTTTCTATGAAATAAAATAGATTATGAATTCATTTCAATTAAATGAGTTCAAATCAGATAAAAATTAAATAATTATAAACTCAATTCAAAACAAACAAAGCCTTTTAATCTTACATATGCGAGTCTTTCTCTCTAATGGCTACACTTCTTTTTCATTTGCTAGGTTCTTTTCCTCACATACTTAATCTTTAATTTTTAAAATTTTTTTACGGTAATATTGTAGTATAATGTGGTCTACATCTAGTACTTCATTATTATTTAGTGGTGTTCTTAAAAAAATGAGCTGGCTCAAGAGAAAAGGAATGCCCAGGGACATATAAGGAGGCACATTATCCTATCACAAACCAATGTGAGATCTTAACACACCTATCTCGTGCCCAAGACCAAACACTCGAAGTGTTATGGGAGACCCAAACATTGGTTGGGGAGTCTCAAAAACCATTAATAATTTAATTGATTTTTTTTTTATCAATTTTATATTTAGAATGAAATAATTTAATTCCTTTTAACTTAAAAAATTTTTATTTTAAAAAAAATAAGTATAATTATATAAAATTTTAATTAAATTCCTTTGATTTCAAATGAAATCAATACACTCTCAACTGTTTATAGGTATTTAGCTCGTTCCACTTGCTTATATTGAGTAAAAATACAAATGTAATGAACTCGTAAATTCCAAAAAATTTGCATGTCTTGTTAATTATATGACCCAACAGCCAACAATTGTTGCATGCCTAACAATTGTGTGACCCAACTACATCATAAATTTTATGAATAAATAATTATAAATCTTCATCTATATTTTTTCGACTTTGAAACCTATTTATATTTTATCAATTTCCAAGTCTCTTTAGGTTGCTAATCATCACCAATTTGCCATGGATAATGAGAAGGGAGAAATCAGTGTCGGAGGTAATGGCACGCAGAAGATAATGTCCGAAGACGAAGCTAGAGCTCTAAAAAAGTGTTGGGAGGAAAATAAAGGAGACCATAATAAATGAAGTCCAAGATTGATTGTTTCCATTCTTCCTCTTCTATTTCCCGTCCAAGAGAAATATTGCCACCTTTAAGGCTCAGGAGTGGTTTATTGACTGATATCTGAAGCAAGTAGTGGTAACCATTTTCATTTTTTTTTTTTAATGTTTCTATTAATCTATGAAATGATGTTACTGATGATATCTGAAGCAAGTAGTAGTGGTTCTCTTTTATCTCTATGGGTCAGATTTTTTTTTTTTTTAAATTTTTATTTTGAAGTATGACAAAATTGTTAAACTCAGCCTTTATAAAATCATATAGAGAACAAATTGCATATGTCACTGAATTAATATATGCGCATCACACATCTCCCACCTAAAAAGAAAAATTAGAAATGGAATATTTTAAAAAATGAATTAGGAGTGGAAAAATTTTATTTCTAATTTGGTATTAATGATGACTATAAAATGATTTTTTTTTTCTTTTTCAAAATAGAAATGAAAAAAATTCGTTTCTAATTAGGAAAAAAAATAAAAATAAAATAATTCTGCTTTTAATGAGAGGAAGAAATTAGTCGGTTTCGAATTAGAGGTTAACTTTTTTTTTTATTTTTAATAATAAGGAAATTTTCAAACATAAATTATATTTAAATATAGATTTTTTTTTTTTTGTGTTTCTAAGTCAAGGCAAAAAAGAATAAATGTTATTCAGTATAAAATCATTTAGAAATAGAAAAAGTAAATTTTAAATAAAATAATAAACTACAAATAAAAATTAATTACTACTAAAAAGTACTATAGAAATATTTTTACTGATACCTTAAAAAATAAATATAAAAATATTAAAAACAAACTACTATAAAAAAAATTACTAATAAAAAATTATCATTAATCTATTATAATAAAAAATAAATCAGTAAATAGTATTATTAATAAATTAATAACAAAATAATTTAATAATATAAAATTATTATTAAAAACAAATTACTAATAAAAATAAATTAACCAAAAAATTACCATAAATATAATATAATAAAAAATTACTAATGGGACTAAAATGGAAGAAAGAATTAAAAAAAAAGAAAAAGATATGAGGAAAATAAAAAGAAACATAAAAGAAAGAAAATAAAAAAAATGGAAGAAAGAGTGAAATGAGAGAAAAATGAAATGAAAAAATATATATTAATAAAAAAAGATGAGAGGAAAATGAAATGAAATATAAAAAGAATAAAATGAGAGAAAAAAAAATGAGCGGAAAAAGAAAGGAGAAGGTTTTTTATACTCGATTTAGAAATAGATTGCAAAACTCATTTCTAATAAAAAAAATGCAGGACTTATCTCTACATAAATTAAAAATAGAATTTTGAATCTAATTCTAAATTAAAGATAGATTTATATATTTATTTTTAATTTTTTTATAAAAAAGTAAAATATTTTTCTCATAATTTTTAAGATCTATGGTTTAAAAAAAGATATCAAAATCCATTTCTAAATTTAGTAGTTCATTTCTAAATTAAAAAAGGCATGCTATTTCTCTTCACAATTTTTAACCTTTACAGTTTATAAACTGATTCCAGTCCATTTCTAAATTTTGAATTTTGTTTTTTTGAATTCCATAGTTTTGAAATGGAATCTGTGTCCATTTCTAATTTATAAACAAAATTTGGAATCTATTTTTAAATTTTAAGGTTTTTCTTTTTTTTTTTTAATTCCACAATTTAAAATGTGACTCCAAGTTTGTTTCTAATTTATGGATTTTTGAGTCTATATATTGTGGAGCCTCTTTCTAATGAAATTCAATTTCATTTCTAATTAGCTTCTAAATTTAGAAATGAATTTCAATCCATTACTATATTGTGGAGCTTGAGAAAAAAGCCCCACAATATAGAGATTTGGTGCGTAAATTAGAAATGAAATTGTTTTCGTTACTAATTTTCATTTTTAAATTTAGAGCCAATTTTTTACGCTAAAATTAGTGACAAATTTTTGTTCATTTTTAGTCCATCGCTTAATTTAATATGCAACTTTTAATTTCTATTATGTTATAAACTCCTTTGCGAATTAGAAATAGGTGCAGTTCTTTTTTAATTTTCATCGCTATTTTGGCAAGTTCTTGCAGTTTTCCTTCTAAAGCCATAGCAGACAATTATAGGAGCATGATTTCAAGGGTTAAATTTTATATGTTGTCTTGCGCACTGTAACAGTACTTGAAATTCAATTTTTAACATATAAAACCTCTTAAACTTTAATTTAGTAAACAATAACCTCCTCCTTATGATCTATTATGATTGGTTTTTCAATTATCTTTTTGATGTGGCAGAAATTTTATGAAAAACCAAATTACTATTTTACCCTCAAATAAAAATCCTAACAATTGCAAGTTAGGGAGATTGAGAGACATAGAGAGAGAAGGAGAGGGAGAGAGCTACAAAGAAAGTATTATTGAGACAGTGTTCCGGAAAGAGATACAAAGAAAGTATTAACAAAATTAAAGTTATATATAAGAAAACTACTTACAAATTTCCTTTTGAACATCTCTGTTAGAGATTTGGGGAGCTCAAAGCATTTTGGGAGAATCCTTCTTGATGGGTCTTATGAAAAAGCACACTCATAATCTTGATACCATATTCAACTCAAAACCTTAAGGCAATAAGTCAATGGGTCCTTCTCACTTATATGTCTCTTACTCATCCCATCTTTTTTCGATGTGGGAATTCCACACTTGTATATTCCCAACAACCTCTCCCTCAAGTATGAATTTCTTCTATTTTGGGCTTACTGGGCTTGCTCCCCCTTAAACGAAAGCCTTTTTTTTTTTCGTTCTTAACGCAAGTATTACGGTGTCACCAAGAGCCCCTAATTACTCTACCAAACCTATTCAAGCATGCACCTCTAAGAACCATGCTAGAGCCATCACATGTTCCACCATCACGTGTACCGAGAATTCCCACTCTATCGATCTACTCTTCTCCAGAAGAGTGCCTTCCTGCTCCATTGGGCCTACCAAGAGTCATCTGACTCTTTCATCCACGTGTCAGAGCATTAGGAGAATCACTGACCACCGATTTTATACTCGTCCCTTTCCAAACCAAGGCTCTAATACTAGTTTGTTATAATAAGCACGCAAATCTAAGGTAAACACACAAATCGTATAATCACACAGTATAGAAAAGAGAAGAAAAATAACACAAGATTTAACGTGATTCAACCATAAGGTTTACGTCCACGGGCAAAACAAGAGAAAAGGTTCCATTATGATGAAAAGAGCAAGATATAATCACTCAAAACTCTCAAAACCTAACCCTAGTATATTTTTTGAATATCTCACAACTCTATCGCAAATGGTAGAATATTATAATATTTATACTGGTCTATACTGGGGGGGGGAGGGGGGGGATCGGCCCGAGCTCGAAGCCCACCATTGATCTCACTTTTTATCCTAATCAGATCACAGCACGAAACTTTCAGGTCATGTCACAATTTAGATTTATGAAAATATATCCAAAATTTAAGCGACATAAAAAAAATAACAATTTTTCCTCTTGGCTTGAATTCCCTCAATCATTAACAAAATAATTACAAAACACTATGTCTTGCCATATGCCTTCGCAAGGGCATTACTGAGCACTACAAACACTAACCAAGTCTAGAGAATACCTAAACTTGCTAATTGGGACTGCCTTGATCATAATATCTGTTAGATTATCATGTGTAGAGACTTTCTACACAACTACAGTCCCTTGAGATACAATGTCTCGAATGAATCTGACATTAATGTGCTTAGTTCGCTCATGGTACATTTAATTATTTATGAGATGTATTGTACTCTGGCTGTCACAAAACACTGTAGCTTGCAGTGTTGCCTTCCAACTGATAGCACTTTTAAAAAGAGTAAACAAATAGCCTGTCAATGATCTCCTTTTGTCTAAGTCCCCTGTAAAATCTGAATCCACATAGCCAATAATTGAATCACTCATCTTGGCCCTATCAAATGTCAAACTAACATCTATAGTACCCTTTAAATACCTTAGAATCCATTTCACTGCCTGCCAATGCTCTTTCCCAGGACACGCCATTTATCTACTCACAACACTAACTGCATGTGAAATGTCAGGTCGGGTGCATACCATAGCATACATGATGCTACCAATAGCACTCGAATAGGGAACATTGGACATGTGCTCCATCTCCTCATTTATTTTTGGTGAAATATTTGTAGATAACTTGAAATGGGCAGCAAACGGAATAGTCACAGGCTTAACATTATTCATGTTGAAACGGTTAAGCACTTTCTCAACAAAAGCTTGTTGAGATAAGAAAAACTTCCCAACACTTCTATTCCTAGTAATTTCTATTCTCAATATCTTCTTTGCAATACACAAATCCTTCATCTCAAACTCATCACTCAACTATTTTTTCATAATATTAATTTGTGACATGCTTTTAGCAGCAATAAGCATGTCATCCACATACAACAGCAAATAAACAAAGGAATCATTTGAAAGCTTCTTATGATACACACAACTATTATATGAACTACGATTAAAGCCATTACAAACCATGAATATATCAAATCTTTTGTACTACTACCTAGGAGACTGTTTCAGACCATATAAAGATTTCTTAAGCAAGCAAACATGGTTTTCCATACCTGGAATGACAAATCCCTCAGGCTGACTCATATAAATTTACTCCTCTCACTCACTATGCAAAAATACTGTCTTCACATCTAGTTGCTCAAGCTGTAGATCATAAAGAGCAACCATAGCAAGTAATACTCTGATAAAACTGTGCTTCACAATAAGAAAAAACACTTTATTAAAGTCAATCCCCTCCCTTTGAGTAAAGCCTTTTGCTACCAACTGTACCTTATATCGAGGTGCTTTAACCCCTGGAGTGCCTTCCTTTTTCTTGAACACCCATTTACACCCTACCACTTTCTATCCATTAGGCAATGTTACAAGCTTCCAAGTCTTATTCTTGTGAAGAGATTCAATTTCTTCACTCATAGCACCGACCCACTGATCTGCATCTGAACAAGAAATAACTTCTCTATAATTGCTGGGTTCATGCACATCAGCTATCTTAGCAACTGATGAGGCAAATGCAACTAGATCTGCATATGCATATCTCTGTAGTGGTCTAATCTGTCTTCTCTCTCTACCAGTTGCAATGCTATATGGTTTCTGTTGCTGTTGCTCAGGTGCATCCTCTTGTTGATCAGGATCTTGCACCTCATCCTCTGAATCACTGGACTGAACTGCTGAAGTATCAATATCAAGCTCCACTTATTCTCTGACACTGTGATCTGATTCTGCTATTGACTTCTCCCTATAACTATCTAATGAAGCAGACTCATTAAATGTTACATCCCTGCTGACAATTAATCCTAGAGACTTTGGATTATTGCACCATAACCTATAGCCTTTTACTCCAGATACATATCCTAGAAATATGCATTTTCTTGCCCTTGGCTCTAGCTTACCATCTCTCACATAAGCACAAGCAGGGCAACCAAACACTTTCAACTGAGAGTAATTAACAGGTGAACCAGACCAGATCTCAAAATGAGTTTTGCACTCAATAGCTATAGATGGAGATCTATTAACTAAGAAACAAGCTGTATTAATTGCTTCAGCCCAGAAATCCTTTCCCAATCCTAAATGTGAGAGCATGCTTCATGCTTTGTCACAAAGCGTTCTGTTCATGCATTTTGCAATACCATTCTGTTGTGGTGTCCTTGCACAAGTGCGGTGTCTCACTATACCTTCATTACTGTAGAATGCATCGAACTCACGATTGCAAAATTCCAACCCGTTATCAGTTCTAAGATGCTTGACCTTCTTTTCTGTCTGCTTCTCAATCATCGTCTTCCACTTTACAAAGGTTAAAAATGCCTCATCTTTTGTTTTTAGAAAATACACCCACACCATCCAAGAGTAATCATCAATCAAAATCATGAAGTACCTGGCACCGCTCTTGAAAGGGATTTTGTTAGGACCCCATAGATTTGAGTGGATATAATCCACCATTCCTCTGGTCTTGTGCACTGCCTTTTTATCAAACTTTACCCTGGTCTGTTTACTAAACACATAGTGTTCACAAAAGTCCACAGATTCTAGTTTCTGCCCGTTTAACAAATCCCGCTTGCTTAACACAGATAATCCTCTTTCACTCATATGACCAAAACGCAGATGCCACAATTGAGTCTGATTCTGATTATTGCTTCCGGATGCTACTGTAGCTTCCCCTGAAACTGTACTAGCCTGAAGAAAATACAACACTGAAACCAAATTGCTTTTCATGAGTACCATAGAGCCCTTGCACATTTTGAGAACTCCATTCTCTGCATGGTATCTAAATCCATGAGAGTTAAGTGTCCCAAGAGAAATCAGGTTCCTCTTTAGTCCTAGAACATTCCAACACTCTATAATTCTGATGACGCCATCAAACATCCTCAATCTGATGTTACCAATTCCTTCCATAGATAATGCATGATCATTGCCTAGAAACACCTTGCCACTCATCTGTTTGTAAGTGACAAATTAGTTTCTGTGTGGACACATGTTATAAGTAGCACCAGTATCAAGAATCCAGAAATTTTGTCCATGATCTGAACTCACAGATAAAATTTCCCCAGTACTATCATCACTATTAAAATTGATAAAACTATTAACCACATTCGCAGAACTTTCTGGTTGCTTTCCCTTTTTATTTTTCAACTTGGGACAGTCTCTCCTGTAGTGACCTTGCTCCCCGCACTCAAAATAGTTGGCCTTTTTCATTCTTGACTTAGATCTGGGCTTAGATTTCTTTCTGCTGGAAGAACCCTCCCTTGAATGTGTTCTTCTCCTACTCATCAAACCTTCCCCCTCAAATATTTCTCTATTATCTGGAAAATTCTTTTTCAACTCCTTCAATTTTAGAGAATTACTAACATCGTCTAGTGAAATACTATTTTACCCATACAACAGAGTATCAACAAAAGTCTCATAGGAGGGTGGCAAAGAACATAACACAATAAGGGCCTGATCCTCACTATCTATATCAATATCAATATTCTTCAGGTCCATAATGATTGAATTAAATTCATCCAGATGTTCTTTAATGGGCGTACCTTTACTCATTCTCAGATTGTAAAGTCTTTTCTTCAGCTATAGGCGGTTGGTCAGTTTCACCAGCAATCTCGCATAGGATATTATCAGTTACGTAAACTTCCCCATCTCATACTTCCTTGAAAACGATGCCATCTGTAAACCTTTGATTTTGTGCACAAAGCTCTGATACCACTTGTTAGAGATATGGGGAGCCCAAAGCACATGGGGAGAATCCTTCTTGATGGGTCTTATGAAAGAACACACTCAAGGGCTTGATACCATATCCAACCCAAAACCTTAAGGCAATGAGTCTATGGGTCTTTCCCACTTATATGTCTCTCACTCATCCCATCTTTTTCCGATGTGGGAATTCCACACTTATATGTTCCCAACAATCCCCATCATCACTATCATATGAAATGATGAGTCTAAGGAAACTCCATGTAACCCTTATGATGGAATAAGTTAGGAAGAAAAAGAAGAAGCTCAATCCAAAGACACAAATGACATACCCTAAGGATGGTGCTAGAAATGCATAAGTGCCTGTCACAAATATAATCATCATTGCTACATAGCATAAAAAAGGAAGTTGAAAGCAAATCTTATTAAATAATAGTATCTTTCGTGATATCCTATGATCACCAGCATAAGGTGGATAAAGACAGAACAAGTAAATAAAACCAAAGCTATAATATTTGATATCATAAATGCTTTAAAATCTGAATTTTTGCCTAGGATAGGAGTCCTAGCCTTCTTCATGTCATTTTTCATCACTTATATAACTGTCGGGTAAGGTGAATGTTGCCGCAAAGGTTACTATTGCAATAAGCGCTACAACACCAAATGAAAGTCTTTGAGCAGTGCCAACATCTTTCATCCATTCTAAATTGTTATTCTGCACATTTAGAACATTAGTTAATTTGAAAATTAATTTTAAAAAAATATATCATTTCTTTTATATATATATACACACCTATGGCCTTGTGATCTAAACAATATATTTACATAAATAAATTTGAATCGATAGAATTTATTAATAAAAAGGTTATACTTAATTTATAAGTATTTTTCCAAAAAGTTGGAATGGGATTATTTAAAAAAAAAAAGTGAATAGAATTTTTTTTTTTCCTCTTACTTTCACGTTGGCAATATTTTTATTTTATGTTTTTGAAATTTATAGCTTGATTACATTTTTTTTTTGAAATTAAAATTTCTAGTATTATAAATAGCATAAAAGATGAAGGATATTTTGTTTCTTTCCCTCTTAAAGAAACAGTTTGTAAAGATTACAGGATTACAATAATTTTTGATACAGACTACAATTACCTAGGACTTGGGGCTCTCACTCACTCTGAGTTTGTATTATTTCAGGCAGAACAAAATGCTGGAAGTTTGAAGGAAGAACTTCAAAGAATTCTACCACAACTTGAGGAGATGCAGAAGAGGAAACTAGACAAAAGAAATCAGTTCCTTGAAGTTTTAGAGGAGATACAAAATATTTTGAATGAGATATATGGGTCTGCTACTAATACATTTGTTGATGAAACTGATTTGTCATTGAAAAAACTTGAAGAGTTGCATAGACAGCTGCATGCACTTCAAAAAGAGGAGGTTTGGGTTTGTTTTCCTTTCTTCTCTGTATTCTACTTTAATTTATTACTTTTAACAATCACTAATTGATCTTTTTCTCTTTGCAGAGTGATCGCTTGAAACAGGTTCAGGAGCATCTTGATACTTTAAACTCACTTTGCTTAGTGCTTGGTATGGATTGCAAGCACACAATTACTGAATTTCATCCAAGTTTTGGTGATACTGAAGGAGCAAGGAACATAAATAATGATACAATTCAGCATTTGGCTACTGCAATACTCAAATTGCGAGAGATCAAAATAAAAAGAATACAGAAGGTAATATTTGTGTAAATATGAGTTTACTTTTCATCTAAAAAGTTTTGTTATTGATCAACATTTTGCCATAAGTGATGACAGCTCCAAGATCTTGCAACTATAATATATGGAATTTGATGGATACTCCAATGGAAGAACAACAAATGTTCCAAAATGTCACCTGTAACATAGCTACTTTAGAATATGAAATCACTGAGCCAAACACCCTATTTGAATTGTTTTTCCCTCTGATTAGTATTATTGTCATTTTAATCTTAGTTTGAGTTCTCATAGAAGTTATTTACAAGAATTTAAATTGCAAGTTGAGGCAGAAGTCTCTTGATTAGAAGAGTTGAAATCAAGCAAGATGAACGATCTTGTTATGAAAAAGAGGTCAGAGTTGGAAGAGATCTGTAGAAAGATGCATACTATTCCAGAAGTAGATACTGTAATAGATTATGCCATGGAAGCCATAAAGTCTGGTATTTGTCTTGATGAAATTATATCATTGTAAATTTTAATGCTAGAAGAATTTTAGCACTTATTATCCATACTATTGTAGAAAATGTGGATTCTGCTATTTTCCTTGAGCAGATTGAACTTCATATAGGTAATGTCAAGGAATAAGCCTTTAGCATGAAGGAAATCCTTGAAAAGGTTGAGAAACGGTTGACTGCATGTGAGGAGGAGTGCCAGCTTGAGGAGTATAACAGGTTAAGTGTCCAAATCATCTCTTTATATGCTTACTTCATATCATAATTTCTTAATTTCATTGCGTAATTGTCACTTGGTGGCATTGTGCAGAATGACAACCGATACAATGCTAGAGAGGAACTCATCTTACTCTAAAACGTGCTGAAAATGCTTGTTTTTTGGTTAATAAATTCTAGGTATATGCCCTTCCTGTAGTTGACAAACTACTTCTGACAAATATAATAGAATTAGCTAGCTTTTATTTTGAGACATTAGACTTGGCTTATGTTGGGAATATACAAGTGTGGAATTCCCACATCGGAAAAAAGATGGGATGAGTGAGAGACATATAAGTATAAAGGACCCATAGACTCATTGCCTTAAGATTTTGGGTTGGATGTGGTGTCAAGCTCATGAGTGTGTTCTTTTATAAGACCCATCATGAAGGATTCTCTCTAGGTGCTTTGGGCTCCCTAGATCTCTAACAAGTGGTGTCAGAGCCTTGGTTTGGTAAGGGACGAGTATGAAAACGGTGGTCATTGATCTCATGATGCTCTGACATGTGGATGAAAGAGTCAGGTGACTCCTGGTAGGCCCAATGGAGTAGGAAGACACTCTTTTGGAGAAGAGCATATTGATGGGGTGGGAACTCTCGGTACACGTGATGGTGGAACACGTGATGGCTCTAGCATGGCTCATAAAGGTGCATACTTGAGTGGATTTGGTAGAGTAATTGGGACTCTTGGTGATACTGTAATACTTGAGTTAAGAAAAAAGACTTTCATTTAAGGGGGAGCAGGCCTAGTAAGTCCAATGTAGAAGAAATTCACACTTGAGGGGGAGATTGTTGGGAATATACAGTTGTGGAATTCCCATATCGAAAAAAAATAGGATGAGTGAGAGACATATAAGTAGGAAGGACCCATAGACTTATTGCCTTAAGGTTTTGGGTTAGATGTGGTGTTAAGCCCATGAGTGTGTTCTTTCATAAGACCCATCATGAAGGATTCTCTTGAGTGCTTTGGGCTCCCTAGATCTCTAACAGCTTCATTTATCAAATTTTCATCCTTAAACTTTTGTATTGGTTACTTTTACATTTAATATGTTTTACTAGGATTAGATACAATTGAGCTTCTGTTGATTTGATTGTTATGGCCCTCTTATTAAAGAGCTTTCTATACCTTGCAACACCATCATCATGATCATTATTTTATATAGTCTGATTCACAATTCATAATAAGTTGCTCTTTCCATGTGTTACAGGTATGGTGGAGGCATTAGCTTTAAAAACGATAGCATGGGAAAAGGAAATGGGCATTGAGTTCTTTTTTGATGGTGTAAGTTACTTTCTCAACTTTTAGATCATGATTCGCTTTCTTTGACAGTTTCAGAAAGAAAGAAACTTATTAATATTGCAAAGATTGGATATTTGGCAGGATGGTTACTGGTAACAAGGATGTCTGCTATTTGTTCAGCATGCTTTAAGCTTTTATATATATATATATATATATATTATGTCATTTTCTTTTGGCTGTTAAATAGGTAGGAGAGTGTTGGATATTGTTGGTCTTCTTGCAAAAAGAAATTCCTTCAGAACTTCAAATGCTCATGAACCAGATTCACCAATGCTGCGGAAACGTTTCTCACCTATTTCTTCCACAGGATCATCAAAAGCCAACATCTTAGAAAACGAGATCACAGGACATACTAAGACGTGTGAGAGGACACTTGCAGCTAATGACTATCCTTTACTGTTACTGCCCCTTCAAAAACTTATGTTGCAAATGAAGAGAGTAGGACTCCTAAGGCATTGTCAATCTCTATGCCAACAACCCCTTCAACATTATTTGTTCCTATGCAGACAGTTATGACCCCAGGCCCTCAGCCAGTTTCATATGGTGCTAGTCCAGTAGAAGAGGTTCCTGAACAAATCGAGTATTCTTTCGAGGTTGTTGTTATGTCTCAGGAGCTAATTGCATTTTTTTGTTGTTAAACTTGAGTCCTAGTCTTTAAGAAATTTGTTTTATTTTTCTGTTATGAAAATAACTATTATGGTTGTTGCTATTTCTCAGTCATGTTAGCATATTTTTAGCATTTTATTTTGGAATTTAGTTCTGCTGCACTTGTATTTATTTGAAGTTGAAGTTCGATAAAACTAGACTTTTCCTAGTCAATTTTCTTACTTCTAGTATTTTAAAACAACATTGGTATCAAAGCCCTTTTTTCTTAAGGGACTTGTGAGAGACTTATGAGGTTATTTAACTGAGTGTTCACCAAAATAAATAAATAAATAAATAAAGCAACCAAAACTGCTTCTGCAAAAGACCATTAAAACAATGGAAGGTGAAAGTTCTTTTTCAGTTATGGCTCTGCCAGTGTTTGATGGAGAAAACTACCAAGTCTAGACAGTGAGAATGGAAGCTTATTTGGATGCGTGTGATTTGTGGGAGGCTGTAGAGGAAGATTATGAAGTACCTCCTTTACCAGGAAATCCAACCATGGCTCAGATCAAAACCTACAAGGAGAAGAAGACAAGAAAATCCAAAGCTAAGGCCTGCCTCTTTGCTGCAGTTTCTCCAACCATTTTTAGTAGAATCATGACATGTAGCTCAACTAAAGCCATATGAGATTTCCTCAAGAATGAGTATCAAGGAGATGAAAGAATCAAAGGAATGAAGGTGCTAAATTTGGTTAGAGAATTTGAAATGCAGCATGTGAAAGAATCAGAAACTATAAAGATTACTCAGATAAGCTGATTGGCATTGCAAATAATGTAAGAATACTTGGAACTGAGCTCACTGACAGTAGAATAGTTCAAAAAATACTTGTATCCTTACCTGAGAGATTTGAGGCAACTATTGCTTCTTTGGAAAATTCTAAAGATCTGTCAAAGATTAGTTTGGCAGAATTATTAAGTGCACTGCAGTCATAGGAACAAAGAAGGATGATAAGACAAGAGGGAACTACTGAAGGAGCTTTGCAAGCCAAGTTGCAATTGAATTCTGGAGGTAAAAGCAAGAAATGGAAAGGAAAGAAAGGGAGTGCTAGCAACTCTGAAACTGCAAGAACTAAGAATAACACCAACGCTACAAGTAGCAACAAAGGGGGAAAATATCCTCCTTGTCAACATTATGGTAAGAAGAATCATCCTCACTACAAGTGTTGGAGAAAACCTGATATGAGATGTAGAAGATGTCAAAAACTTGGGCATGCAGAAATTATTTGTAAGGAAAAGGAGCCACAACAGCGGGGAGAGGCTCAAGTTGCAAATCAACAACAAGAGGCAGAATAGCTCTTTGTTGCATCATGCTTTGCATCGAGTATCCCAAGTGATAGCTGGCTCATTGATAGTGGTTGTACAAACCACATGACCAATGATGAAAAGCTCTTTAGAAAGCTTGACAAATCAGCAACATCAAGGGTCAGAATTGGAAATGGAAACTACATCTCAGTAAAAGGAAAGGGGACTGTAGCCATTGAGAGTTTTGCAGGCACAAAACTAATTTATGAGGTTTTGTATGTTCCTGAAATTGATCAAAATTTGCTAAGTGTTGGACAATTGCTAGAAAAAGAGTTCAAATTATTATTTGAAGACAAAATATGTCTGATCATTAATCCCAGTGGTCAGGAATTATTCAAAATTAAGATGCAGGGCAAAAGTTTTTCTTTGAATCCATTAGAGGAGGAGCAGGTGGCATTTCCTAGTCAACTCATCATTGCAAAAACTTGGCACAAGAGGCTAGGACACTTTCATCATAAAGCTCTGTTGTTTATGCAAAGAAATGAAATGGTAAAAGGTCTACCAAACTTGGAGGAGCATCTCTCAAGCTGCAAGGCTTGTCTACTTGGCAAGTGAACCTGATTTCCATTCAAAAGGTCTATATGGATAGCTATAGAGAAGTTGCAATTGATCCATACTGATCTTTGTGGTCCACAGTCGATTCCATCGTTAAATGGCAACAGGTATTATATAGTTTTCATTGATGATCTAATAAGAATTTGTTGGATTTATTTTATGAGATTTAAGTAATAAGTTGTTGGAGTTTTCTTGAAGTTCAAAAATTGGATTGAAAATCAGAGTGGTTGCAAGATTCAGGTCATTAGATCAGATAATGGAACTGAATATACATCAGACAAATTTAACTCCTTTTGTTTATAAGCTAGAATTGAGCACCAGCTCACTGTCCCTTACTCTCCACAGCAAAATGGGGTCAGTGAGAGGAAGAATAAAACAATTATAGAGATGACTAGATGTTTGCTACATGAGAAAAATCTACCAAAGAAATTCTAGGCAGAAGCAACAAACACAATTGTTTTCTTATTGAATAGACTACCTACAAAGGCTGTGAAAAAGAAGACTCCATATGAGGCCTGACATGGTGTTAAACATACTTTAAAAAATCTCAAAACATTTGGATGTTTATGTTTTTCTTATGTTCCATAAGTTAAAAGAGACAAGCTAGATGAGAAGGCTGAACCGGGGATTTTTATTAGCTACAGTTTGGTTTCTAAAGCTTATAGAATTTTTCAACCTTAGTCAAGGAAGATAGTGACAAGCAGAGATGTTCAATTCGTTGAACATGAGCAATGGGACTGGAATGAGGAGTCTCAAGTTAAACATCAGATTGTGCCACTAGATCCTAATGAATTAGAAGATAAACAGCCTATCAGGGGAACAAGATCACTGTCAGATATTTATCAAATATGCAATTTTGCTGTTTTTAAACCTGCAGGATATGAGGAAGCAAAAGCAGATCAAAGATGGATAGATGCAATGAAGGAGGAGTTGGCCATGACAGAAAAGAACCAGACCTGGAAGCTAGTAGAGAGGCCCTAAGATAGAAAAGTAATTGGGGTTAAATGGGTTTTCAGGACAAAGCTTGAATCCTGATGGCTCAATGAACAAGCACAAAGCTAGATTAGTGGTGAAAGGCTATGCACAAGTTTGGGGAGTAGATTTCTCTGAGATTTTTGCCCCAGTAGCCAGATTGGATACAATTAAAATGCTTTTGCTTTGGCAGCACATAAAGGGTGGAAGATTTTTCAAATGGATGTGAAGTCTGCCTTCTTGAATGGTTTACTATAAGAAGAAATTTTTGTTGAGCAGCCAGAGGGTTTCAGTATACCAGGACATGAAGAAAAAGTCTATTTATTGAAGAAAGCTCTCTATGTATTGAAGTAAGCTCCTAGAGCTTGGTACAACAAGATGGATGAACATTTGCTAAACTTAGGCTTTGAGAAAAGCTTAAGTGAATCAACTCTTTATGTTAAAAAGTTGGCTCTAACATTGTTATCATTTCTCTTTATGTGGATGATTTACTTATGACAGGAAATAATGCTGTGCAGATTGAAGAACTCAAAAAGGAGATGATAAAGGTCTTTGAGATGACAGACCTTGGTGAGATGACTTATTTTCTAGGAATGGAGATTAAGCAAACTCATAATGAAGTCTTTATCTACCAAAAGAAATATTTGAAGGAAATTCTAAAAAGTTTTAGAATGGAAGAATGCAAGAGTGTGAGTACTCCAATGAATCAAAAAGAAAAGCTGCAGAAAGAGGATGGAGCTAAACTAGTTGATGGAGTGTATAGAAGCTTAATTGGATGTTTGATGTATCTCATAGCAATAAGGCTTGACATCTTGTTTCCTGTGAGTGTTTTATCCACATTTCTAAATTGTGCTAGTGAGTTACACGTGATGGCTACCAAAAGAGTGGTTAGATATCTTAAAGGAACTCTAACTTATGGCATCAAATTCAGCAAATGTCAGAATTTCAAGCTCTATGGATATTCTAACAGTGATTGGGCCAAGCCAATTAATGATATAAAAAGCACTTCTGGATATGTTTCACTTTTGAATCCTGTTTCACTTTTGAATCTGGGTGTTTTCATGGTGCTCAAAGAAACAAGAAGTGGTGGCACAATCAACTGTTGAAGCAGAGTTTGTAGCAGCAACAACTGCTGTTAGTCAAGCATTGTGGCTAAGGAAAATTATGTTAGATCTGCAGCTAGAGCAAGAAGAAAGCACTGAGATTTTTGTGGACAATCAAGCTTCCATACCTATATTTCAAAATCCAGTGTTTCATGAAAAAACTAAGCATTTTAATATCGAGTTTTATTTCTTGAGAGAAGTGTAGAAAAATGGTGAAGTGATGTTAGTTTACTACAAAACAGAAAACCAGGTGGCAGACATTTTTACTAAATCATTTCATGTTAATAGATTTGAATTTCTCATAGAAAAGTTGGGAGCTTGCAGCTCCTGATCTAGGAGGAGATGTTGCTATATCTCAGGAGCTGATTGCATTTTTTTGTTGTTAAAGTTGAGTCCTAGTTTTTAGGAAATTTATTTTATTTTTCTATTATGAAAATAGCTATCATGGTTGTTGCTATTTTTGAGTCATGTTAGCATATTTTTAGCATTTTATTTTGAAATTTAGTTTTGCTGCACTTGTATTTATTTGAAGTTGAAATTCAATAAAAATCAGACTTTTCCTAGTCAATTTTCTTGCTTCTAGTATTTTAAAACAACAGAGGAAATGAGAGCTAAACATTGCATATAGATTGTTAAAATTATGCATTTGAAATGAACATAAATTTGAATGTGTTTCAAGTACAAAATTATAAAATGTTTAATAACCTATTAAATTTAAATATTTCTCTAATCCATACACTTTTAAGGTAGAGGAAAACCAATCAGATTATCTTGATTGGCTTAATTGAAATAGCATTAATATACTCTTTCATAATAATTAAAGTTTTTAGTATTATTGCCACTTTTAAAAAAAATATATATATATATTAGTCAAATAGTATTAAACATTATTTTAAACTAATTTTAATATATTTTAATTATAATAATTTAAAATAATGACATATATTATTATTATTTTTTAAAATAATTTTTTACACAAATTTTATTGAAAATTATTGTTTTTCGAACTCTATTGAAATTTAATCAATGTATAAAAATTAAAATTTTTTTGACGGATATAAAAATTTAAATTAGATAGAATTCTGGACAGCTATATTTATATAAAGAAAACATTTACATAAACACTCCAGTTTTTGGATTTGCGGGTTGCAATGGAGAAAGAAGCAGCAGCGACGAATGAAAACACCTCTCTGTTCCCTTTGTTTGCGGCCTCCACCGGCACTCAGCAAATTTCCTCGACCACCGCCGCCACCACTACCACCGTTTCTCCCCCCGAGTGGCTTTGCAACACCAGCTTCACCACCAACCTCTCTGTCATTAACGATACGGTTTCCTCTCTCCAAAAGGACCACGCCCGAACAGAATCAGACCAAGAAGAAGATGATTCAAGTCCACAAAGGCCCCAACTAAAGCCGCCACCATCATCCGCTTCTTATGAGTTACTTGAAGAAGAAGATGAAGTATATTCTCATTCCGATTCTGATGTTGATAGTGGTAGTGAGAGAAAGACGAAGAAGAGAAAGGAAAAACCCTACAAGAAAAAGAAAAATAGGAGGAAGAGATCCAGAGGTGAGGATGCTGATGTTCATGTCGGTTCCAGAAAGTCGAATGTTAGGGCTTGGGCCGATTCCCATACTAAACCTGCTAAAGATTATTACTTTGATTCTCATGGAGATGCTGATAATTTGGTCTACGGCTCTCTTTACAGGTAACTTGTTTTCTCGCTTTGTGCTTGTCTATAATCAAGTTAAATAGCTTCGATACGATCACTCGAGTGGATTTGTTTTTTTCTTGAATTTCAATTAAATCCTAGGTTTCTCATTTCTGTTTTAGAATTTACAATCCTCTTATTTTGTTCCTTGAATACGATGCAGAATGGATGTTCCCCGCTATAAACCTTATAATCACACAAAACTATCTGCTATGGATTTTCATGGTCTGTACCGGTTCAATAGGAGGAGTACTATGTTCGATAGAGATGACGATATTGATGCATTGGACGTTAAACTAAAATCAAATGGTCGTTATTGGTCTGGAAAGTATGCAGCTCTGGAATTCCAAAAGAACTTAAAGCGCCTTCGGCTTGTTGCACCCAAGCAGCATGTGCTCGATGGTTCGGATGATTACATTCCTTTTTCAGATACCAAATTATCCCAGGAAGGTGTTGATCGTGGTTCAATCTCAAAAGCTTCACTTGTTGAAGAATCTTGGGAAGATGAAGTGCTACGCAAGAGCCGGGAGTTTAACCAGTTAACCAGGGAGAACCCTCATGATGAAAAAGTGTGGTTAGATTTTGCAGAGTTTCAAGACAGGGTCGCAAAAATGCAACCCCAGAAAGGTGCTCGCTTGCAGATGCTTGAGAAGAAGATTAGCATATTGGAAAAGGCTGTTGAGCTTAACCCGGATAATGAGGAACTGTTACTTTGCCTTCTGAAGGCTTACCAGAGCAGGGACAGCACTGATATGCTAATTGGCCGATGGGAAAAGGTACTTATGGGTCATTCAGGCAGTTCCAAGTTGTGGAAGGAGTATTTGCATGTTGTTCAAGGGGAATTCTCCAGATTTAAGGTTTCAGATATGAGAAAAATTTATGCACATGCAATCCAAGCTCTATCAACTGCATGCAGCAAGCAGTTTAGGCAGGTTCTAATTCAATTTACCTTGTAGTGTTGGTGACTGTGATCATCTTTATTTGATTTAAGGCAATAGCATCTTATTTCCACTTACATTTGCAAATTGTTTAAAATTCACAGTTTCTTTATTTTGACTTTTACCTAAATTTTTAAATATCATGGCATTGAACATCTTTAATATCAAAACTTGTACATTCGGGTGTCTTCTGGATTCTGTGACTCAATTAAAACGGGTTTAAAAATCCAACTATCAAATACATATGGTTTACCATCTTAAAAGAGGTTTAATATATTAGATAGTACTGAACAGAAGTTTGACAAAAGAACCATTAATCTGTGCCTTTTTGTCTTATTTTCATTTATCTGACATGGATATGGATTTAAATGTGTACATGTTATTTCAATAATATGCTTTAACTTCTTATTTATTTATTTATTGATTTTTTAATACAGGTTTATCAAAATGCAAAAGCTTCTTCTCTGGATCCTGCTATAGTTCAGCTAGAATTGGGTCTGGTTGATGTATTTCTTAGTCTTTGTAGGTTTGAATGGCAGGCTGGATACCAGGAGTTGGCCACTGCTTTATTTCAGGCTGAAATTGAATTTAGTTTGTTTTGTCCTTCATTACTACTAAGTGAACATAGTAAACTGAGATTGTTTGAGCACTTTTGGAATGGCAATGGCCCAAGGGTTGGAGAAGAAGGGGCTGTTGGTTGGTCCTCTTGGTTGGAGAAAGAGGAAGAAACTAGGCAAAAGACACTGAAAGAGGAGGAGACTTTGCATGACGATGAGAGAGGTGGTTGGACTGGCTGGTCTGAACCACTGCCGAAATTCACCAAAACTGATAAAAGCCCAGCAAATGCAACTGATGATAATGTGGCCTCTGAGGAATTGCAAGATGAATTTGAGAACGAAGAAATAAAGCAGGAAGATGACACTGAGGCATTGCTAAAACAACTTGGCATTGATGTGGACACTGGGCCTAACAGTGATATTAAAGACACTTCAACCTGGATTAGATGGTCTGAAGAAGAGTCCTTGCGAGATTGTAAACAATGGATGCCTGTTCACGGAGAATCTGGTGTTTTCTCTTTCTCTGTGTTTGTGTTTGTTTGTGATGTGTGTTTTTGTGTTTCTAGCAAAATCTTACTCTTTTAAGGTGTGATTGTAGTTAAAAATTGTGAATGTGCTAACAAAAATTGTAGTTTATGCGATTTTGCTATTTTTGATATCTTGTCACTCATGTAGCTAACAAAAATTGTCTAAACAGATGGGATATCTCAGAGTGTTGGGACACCAGATAGAGAAGACGATGAACAATTTTTGAGAGTCATATTATTTGAAGATGTCAGTGAATACCTGTTTTCATTAAGATCAGAAGAGGCCCGCTTATCTCTAATATGTCAGTTTATTGAATTCTTTGGTGGCGACGTGTCCAAGTGGTAAGCTTTTCTGAAAACTTCTCTAGCCAGATCATCTGTTTGTGCTAAAGCTATCTATTTTTATTTCTTTTTCTAAGCAAAAGCGGCTGACTTCAATTATATGGGATTACAAATTATGTGAAACAAATTGTCATTTTTCTGGTCTCTTACGTTTTATGATTTTGAAGTTTATTGGTTTGGATCTGACATGATTCGATTAGCTTGTGGGACTAATTATTCAATTTTAATTTTGGATTGATTTGAAAGAGACAAACTTATTAATTGTGTCTTTTAGTTATTCTTGCTAATAAAATCTAGTTTGATACCTAAGGAAACAGCACTTGTGTCAGTATCAAACTGGACTTATTAGCAAGAATAGCTAGATGCCATAGTTGTTAAAAGCAGAAGCCTCTACCAGGTAAAGGCAGGCGACCTGTAGAATACAGTGAAAATGAAATGGTAAAATAAACGTGAGTATTCATTTTTTATTGGATTTGAGATTAGCATAAGCTAAGAATAGTACTGTATGCTTAATAAAAGATATATTGATGCCATGAGTTGACTGTTTTAAATTTTAAGAATCAAGAAGATCAGGAGATATACTAAAAATGACCTTGTGAGAGGAATTGAGATTAATGTAATCATTTAATAATTAAAAACAATTAAAATGAAATAAAATTTTAAAGTTAGGTATTGCAAAAAAAAAAGATAAAAATTGAAAGGGTTCAACTAATTGAAATAAGGAAAAAAAAAATAATAAAAACACATAATAAAAATTTTACAATATTGTTGTTGGACTGGTAACTCAAAATTGAGTTTTAATATATATATGTGTGTGTGTGTGTGTGTGTGTTACATATTATAGAAAAGGAGAAGGAATGTTAATAAGTAGTAGTGTTAGTTTTGGGTGGTTGGGTATTTGGAGAGGAAAGTAGTGTAACTTCTTTTGGAGGGAAATACCTAAAATAGTTCAAGTCTGTTAGAGTAAGTTTTAGATATCTAATCTGTTAGAGAGCAGTTACTACCATGTGTATAAAGGGTGGGTTCATACCTGTATGGATTCATTCAAGATTCAATTCAATAATATACTCTCTTCTCTTCTTTGAATCTCTATTCTCTTCTCATCCCATTTCTCTATTCTTTTCTCATCTCATCTCATCTCACTTCTCTGTTCTGAGATCTAATCTCTGTTCCAGAGATTGTATCAGATCTGATGCATAACAGTGTGTATGAAATTAATTCTATAATACTATAATTTGCACTATTTTTTAATGAAAATAGTATAAATTATTTTTAGTTTATTGTCAATTAAAAAAATTATATTTTATAAATTCATTTTTTTGACGTATTAATTTATGAAAAAAATTAAAAATGCCTTGTACATTCAATTTATAATTCAATTGTTAAAATTACATATTATTCTGAATTTTTTTTTATAAAGTTCTTTTAAAAAAAATTAATATAAAATTTCCTAAAATTTCATTAGAAAGCTCATGATGAATGGTTAAGGGGGAAAAAAGTTATTTGTTAAATTTTTTATGCCAGATAACCTACACTGACACTGGGACTGGATGTCATTTTTCAAAGAATTTTGGATTTAAAAAAAGAAAGAAAGAAAGAAGTGGCTTTTTGCTTTTGACACTTGACATAGACTTTAGTTGTAGAATTTGAACATCATGTCTCATTGAAGTGCATGTGGGACTGTGATTCTCAAAGGAGCAGAATACAGCACGGATATGGGTCTACCAGATTGCTATACCACTCACTGCACACATTAGGAATATGCAAAGAAGTGAAAGAAGGGCAAGTTAGTATTTTTACTATTCTTAGGAATAGGAAAAGTACGCTCTGTTTTAGTAATATATAATAATGAATTAAGAATTTATATAGATTTAAAAATTTTAAGAATTGAAATTAATCCTTTTTATCCATATTATAAAATTTAATTAATAATTGGTGCATTGGGTCACTGTTAATGTTTTCTAATCCAATTAAAATTTTCACCCTCATAATGCACCTTGGCTAGTATGGGATGCATGGTGAAGGCATACTTGTTGAGTAATAGAAGGAATAGTAATTAGATGGATTGATGTTTTTATTGAGCTTAGAAGAGTTTGGGCTTGGCATGCTTATATTTAATTGGAGTTGAGCATGTCTCGTTTATCAAGTTTGTGAGCTCGCCTCTCATTTAGCTCATTTACCAAGCTTCCGAGCTTAATTAGCCAAATTACTCAAAAAATGTTTTATTAGTTATTATCTTAAATGCATTTAATGATATGCCCAATAAATCATAATGATTAAATTAATAATTATAATGACACCAACTCAACTCAACTCAACTCAACTCAACTAAGCCTTTATCCCAAAAATTTGGGGTCGGCTATATGGATTCGCTTTTTCCACTCTGAACGATTTTGGGTTAAATCCTCAGAAATGTGTAATGCTTCTAAGTCATGCTGTACTACTCTCCTCCAAGTCAATTTAGGTCTACCCCTTTTTTTCTTTCTATCCTCTAGCCTAATGTGCTCTACTTGTCTAACTGGAGCCTCCGTATGTCTACGCTTCACATGACCAAACCACCTCAATCTCCCTTCTCTCAACTTATCTTCAATTGGCACCACTCCTACCTTTTCTCTAATACTTTCATTACGGACTTTATCTAGTCTAGTATGGCCACTCATCCACCTTAACATTCTCATCTCTGCAACTTTTATCTTAGATGCATACGACTCTTTCAGTGCCCAACACTCACTACCATATAGCATAGCCGGTCGTATGGTCAGATGCGGTAAAATTTTCCCTTTAATTTATTGGGAATCTTACGATCACATAAAACTCCCGTGGCACGTCTCCACTTCAACCATCCGCTTTAATCCTATGACTAACATCCTCCTCACATCCCCATCTACTTGAAGGATGAGCCTAGATATTTAAAGTGATTACTTTGGGACAGTGCCACTCCATTGAAACTAACTCAGTCCCTATCACCCCCTTGGCCTTCACTTAACTTGCAATGAATGTATTCTGTCTTCGTTCTACTTAACTTAAAACCCTTTGACTCTAGAGTACTTCTCCAAAGTTCTAGCTTCCTATTGACTCCTTCTCGTGTCTCATCTATCAGAACAATATCATCCGCAAACATCATGCACCAAGGAATACTCTCTTGTATATGTTTCAGTTCATCTAAAACTAATGTAAAAGGTAAGGGCTTATGGTGATCCTTGGTGTAATCCAATTGAGATCGGAAAATCTCTTGTGTCCCCTCCCACTGTGCGCACAATAGTAGTTGCTCCTTCATACCTATCTTTCAATACTTGTATATACCTAATAGATACCCTCTTTTGTTCTAACGCATTCCATAAGACTTCTCTTGGAACACTATCATAAGCCTTCTCCAAATCAATAAAAACCATGTGTAGATCTTTCTTCCCATCTCTATATTTCTCCATCAAGCTTCTAATGAGAAAGATCGCTTCCATAGTTGAACGACCAGGCATGAAACCAAATTGATTGAGAGAGATAGAAGTATCATGACGTAGTCGATGCTCCACAACTCTCTCCCACAACTTCATAGTATGGCTCATGAGTTTAATTCCCCTATAGTTTGAGCAACTCTGTATGTCTCCCTTATTTTTAAAAATAGGTACTAAAATACTCTTCCTCCATTCATCAGGCATTTTCTTTGAGTTTAGAATCTTATTAAATAATTTAGTTAACCATGCCACTCCCATATCTCCCAAATACTTCCACACTTCAATTGGTATTTCATCGGGTCCACAGGCTTTACCTACTTTCATTCTCTTAAGTGCTTCCTTTACTTCTAAAGATCTAATCCTTCTAGTATAATTTACATTCTTTTCTATTGTTCTATAATCTATATTCACGCTATTTCCATTTTGACTATTATTAAAGAGATCATTAAAATAATTTCTCCATCTTTCTTTAATGTCCTCATCTTTCACCAACACTTTTCCTTCTTTATCCTTAATGCACCTAACTTGATTGAGATCTTGACATTTCCTTTCTCTACTCCTTGCTAATCTATAAATATCTTTCTCCCCTTCTTTAGTTCCAAGTTTCTCATATAACTTTTCAAAGGCCTGTGCTCTTGCTTGGCTAACTGCCTTTTTTGCCTCTTTCTTTGCTATCTTGTACTGTTCATATGCCTCATTATTATCACATTTAGGTAATTTCTTATACCATTCCCTTTTTCTCTTCACTGCCTTTTGTACTTCCTCATTCCACCGCCATCTCTCTTTTGAGGGTGATCTTGACACCATTAGTTAATTATAATGGCTGTAAATTGTATATTATATAGTTACATTATTTTGTAAGTTAATTATCCTATAATTGTTTAGTGCTTGAATTTTGAATTTTTTTCTTTTCAATTCTATCACTAAATTGATTTGAAGTCAAATTTCGTTGTTGACAACCATAAAGTTAGTGGGAGATATCGCTAAGCTCATCACAACTACAACTTTTATTTGAGACCAAAGGTGGCAATTATGGTGATTGGACAAAGGAGATCAATTCGAGAAGAGACCAAAACTTAAAACGGTAGATTGCCTAAAAGGTTGCTTTGTTGACTGTGTGGCCACAACGCATGAACTATTGTCAATAATATGCATCTAGTAGCATAAACAATTGATGTAGATAATCGTACTAGTAATTTAACTGGAGTAGCTCTTGGTGATAAAATTGAAAAAAAAATGTTAAAAACTTAAAAGACCTAATTGCAAAAATTAGAACTTTGGAATAGAATTGAAAAACTTGCCTATGTTCGATATTTTTTTTTTTTTTGAAACTATCCTTGTTGGTCTAGTTATTAAAGGTGCGCCTCAAGTTCAAGGCTCACCAGATTTCAATCCTAGCGCCTCCACAGAAGAAAGGCGGGTGACATTCACTAGGCCCTCGCCTTATACGCCTAAGTATGCACCTTGTTCCAAGCATAAGGCTCTAGAAAGGCGCACCTTCTTTATTTTTACCTTTGGCGAGCACTTCTATTGTCAAAAAATATTACCACTCAACTTGAAATTTGTCAATATACCAAAATCCAATATTGACGCACTAGGAAGTTTTTGAAATTAGTATCGCCAGTGATAACTAGTTGTCAAAATCTCATCAAATCACCACACCTAAGATCACAAACCTCTCACATTTCTATTTTCAATACTATCACTCTCTTATTATCTTTTCCAAAAACAAAAATGTTACATCTACACTTATTTCAAGATCTATGCCAAAAGAAAAAGGAAACAATATCAACTAACGTGAGAACTAAATAATACTCTTTTAGTTCTTAAAGATAAGGAAGATGATGATGATATTGATTTTGAAGATGAGTATTAAGAGGATGAAGGTGTAGAAGAAGATTATGATGCTAATCTTGATGAAGATTGAAGAGTAGTTATTCTATAATTGCTTGACTTTAGTTTTGAGACATTAAAAGATTATTCAAGTTTTAATATATTAGTATTTGAATATTTATTAGTTAATGTTATTCTTACTTTTATGTTATTTGAAGTTTGATGGAATATTCAAATTTATTTGACTTTTATTTATTATTATTATTATTATTATTATTATTATTATTATTATTATTATTTTGGCCTCATCTCGCTCTGCGCCTTGCGTGTAGGCTCTAGGACCCCTTGGTACCTTAGTACGCCTTGAGCCTTTAATAACTATGCTTTTCAGTTATTTTATTAAAAACTCAACTCAACTCAACTTAACTAAATTTTTATCCCCAAAATTTATTTGGTGTTGACTATATGGATTATCTTTTTCCACCCTAAACGATTTTGGGTTAAATCCTAGGAAATGTGTAATGCTTCTAGGTCATATTGTACTACTCTCCTCCAAGTCAATTTGAGTCTACCCCTTCTTTTCTTTCTATCCTCTAGCCTAATGTGCTCTATTTGTCTAACTGGAGTCTCTATATGTCTACCCTTCACATGACCAAATCACTTCAATTTTCTTTCTCTCAACTTATTCTCAATTGGCACCACTCTTACATTTTCTCTAATACTTTCATTACGGACTTTATCTAGTCTAGTATGGCCACTCATCTACCTTAACATTCTCATCGTCGCAACTCTTATCGTAGACACATATGGTTCATTCATTGCCCAACACTCATTACCATATAACATGGCCAGTCGCATCGCTGTACAGTAAAATTTTCCTTTCAACTTATTGGCAATCTTGCGATCACATAAAACTCCTGTGGCATGTCTCCATTTTAACTATCCGGCTTTAATCCTATAACTAACATCTTCCTCACATCCTCCATCTACTTGAAGGATTGAGCTGAGATATTTAAAGTGATTACTTTGAGGCAATATCACTCCATCCAAACTAACTTCTTCCTTATCACCAATTCGGCCTTTACTGAACTTGCAATGCATATATTCTGTCTTCGTTCTACTTAACTTAAAGCCATTTGAATCTAGAGTACTTCTTCAAAGCTCTAGCTTTCTATTGACTTCTTCTTTCCTCTTATCTATCAGAACTATATTATCCGCAAACATCATGTACCAAGGGATACTCTTTTGTATATGTTTCGTCAATTCATTTAGAACTAATGTAAAATGGTAAGGGCTCACAGCTGAATCTTGGTATAATCCAACTGAGATAGGAAAATCTCGTATACCTTCCCACTGTGTGCATAATAGTAGTTGCTTCTTCATACATATTTTTCAATACTTGTATGTACCTAATAGATATCCTCTTTTGTTCTAACACTCTCCATAAGACATCTCTTAGAATACTATCATAAGCCTTTTCCAAATCGATAAAAATCATATGTAGATTTTTCTTCACATCTCTATATTTCTCCATTAAGCTTCTAATGAGAAAGATTGCTTCCATAATTGAACGACGGGGCATGAAGCCAAATTGATTGGGAGAGATAGAAGTGTCATGACATAGTCGATATTCCACAACTCTCTCCTACAACTTCATAGTATGACTCATGAGTTTAATTTTCATATACTTTGAGCAACTCTGTATGTCTTCCTTGTTTTTAAAAATACATACTAAAATACTCCTCCTCTATTCATCAGGCAATTTTTTTTAGTTTAGAATCTTACTAAATAATTTAGTTAACTATGCTACTCCCACATCTTCCAAATACTTCCACACTTCAATTGGTATTCCATCGGGTCCATAGGCTTTACCCACTTTCATTCTCGTAAGTACTTCCTTTACTTCTGAAGATCTAATCCTTCTAGTGTAATTCACATTCTTTTCTATTGTTCTATAGTCTATATTTACGTTATAACCACTTTGACTATTATTAAAGAGATCATCAAAATAAATTTTCTATCTTTCTTTAATGTCCTCATCTTTTACCAACACTTTTCCTTTTGTTCTTAATGCACCTAACTTGATTGAGATTTTGACATTTTTTTTCTCTTTTCCTTGCTAATCTATAAATATCTTCTCCCCTTCTTAGTTTTAAGTTTCTCATATAACTTTTCAAAGGCTTGCGCTCTTGCTTGATTAACCGCCTTTTTTGTCTCTTTTTTTGCTATTTTGTACTGTTCATAAGCCTCATTATTATCACACTTACATAATTTCTTATACTATTCCATTTTTCTCTTCACTGCCTTTTGTACTTCCTCATTCCACTATCATCTCTCTTTTGAGGGTGGTCCATGTCCTCTAGATTCTCTAAGTACTTTTCTAGCTACTTCTCTATTATTTGATGCCATCTGTATCCACATAACATTGGCCTTCACATCCAGTTTTCATATTTTGGACTCGAGAAGCTCATTTTTGAACTTCACTTGCTTTACTCCTTTGAACTCTCACCATTTTGTTTGAGCTACAATATTTTTTCTAACCTTACTTGAATTGTTCCTAAACTTGACATCCAAGACCACTAACAGATGTTGACTTGTTAAAGCCTCTCCGGAATAACCTTGCAATCCTTGCATAGACCTTTATTTGTCTTTCTGGTTAAGGGGAAGTTAATTTAGCTTCTATGTTGTCTACTTTTGAAAGTCACTAAATGTTACTCCCTTTTTATAAAGTAGTTATTTGTTAGTATTAGGTCGTACATCATGGCAAAGTCCGGGATGCTTTTCCCCTCCTCATTTTGGCTACCAAAACTAAAACCTCCATGAATATTCTCATAACCTTGCCTGTCACGTCTTACATGTTCATTCAAATCTCCACCGATAAGAACATTTTCTTTATTCGGTACGCTTTGAATTAGATCATCCATATCTTCCCAAAACCTTTGTTTACTCTCACTATCTAGTCCTATTTGTGGTGCATAAGCATTAACTACATTTGTTGTTTCTCCTTCTAGTACTAACTTTACTAGTATAATTCTATCTCCTACTCTTTTCACAGCTATTACGGCATCTTTCAATCTTTTCAGTTATTTTATCAATCATGTAATTTTTTTCTCTGTTCAAATATTGTTCTCACCATCTGTAATTTTTTACATATTATATTTATATAGATTATAGATATGGATATACTCTTAAGAACTAAGGTGTTTCCTTTTCTTTTTCATTTTTTAGATGAACTAAGTGTTCTAGTCCTTAAAGAAGCTTCTGGCTAACCTGTGAGAGCTACTTACTAACCAGTTTGTGCATAGAACTCCAAAATGGCTCAAATGTCTATTAAACTGGATATAAATTGTCAAGCCTGATAAAAGCAACCTAACCAAGGTTCCCACCTTTGCTTTACTAAATAAACTGATGGTCCGCATACATTTTTTTTTTTTATTCCGGACGTTTTGCTCCACTATGAATCTAATTACCACATATATGTTGTATTGATATATGTTATCTGTTGCTTCTTGTTTGGTTATTGGTAGATGTATGATCTAAGGGCATTATGATTTGCTTTATACATATGCAGTTACTTGCTGGCAATTTTTGCTTAATGTTATCTTAACTGTTGTGATTAACATGCTCTTTGTGTATTATTTTAGTATATGTTATCTATTAAATAAATTAATCCTTTTTCGTTTGTTTTCCTTTTAGGATTTGCACAAACAGTTCAAGTTGTACTGAGAAAATCCTTAGCATGGAAGTGTTGCCAAATTCAATAGTTCGGAATCTGAGTTTAACTGGTAATGGTTTGGTCTTCCTTTTGGGCAACACTAGTGACCATTCCAAGCAGACTGATGTTATGAAGTTTCTTCGCAATGCTATCTTGCTTTGCTTCACTGCTTTTCCTCGGAACCACATATTGGAAGAAGCTGCTCTTGTTGCTGAAGAGTTATCTGTTACGAGAATGGATTCTTCTACTCCATGTCGAGCTCTGGCAAAGTATCTCTTAAAAAGTGATAGACAGGTAGTACTCTTTGTATTTTACTTGTAATGGCACAAGATTCGTATTCTATTCTTATGGTTTGTGCAATGTGTTTCTTTTATATAAAATTTTGCAATGTGTTTTAATTTTCTGACGCTAACAGGGAGTCAAAGAAGCAGCAAATTTCTAAATTATGTTTTCAGTTTTTCATTGAAATTGCATATGTTGAAACTACACCGTTAACAATAATGGAGTGTCATGTTTTAAGGATGTAAACATATTGTTGATAAGTACTTCATATCACGTGATAGTATGAATGTAATTTAAATTCAAGTTTTAAAAAAATTTATTCTCGATTTTTATATCACATATTCTATTTTAACACCAAGAAATGAAGTGGTTTCTAGAGAAGTCTTTTGTTAAATTCATTTGTAAAGAGTCGAGCCTTTCATTGCCAAAAAATTTCTGTCATACCTAAATTTAGAATTTTTTTTTTTCCCATTGCTACAATTAGGGCTCTAATTGGATCTGGAATGGAAAAAAGGTACTGAATGAGAAAAAGTGGGATGATCCTGAATTCTTGCATTTGTACAATAATTCAATATGGCATTAACATGAATTAGTTTTGTTTTATCACATTATGAGTTTAATGTTTTGTAAGAAAATGTGAGACTCGTAAATTAGTTTAATGACTTTTTCGTCAAATTAAGCATTTGAGTAAAAAAAAAAAAAATCTTATAATTAGATTTCAAGACTAATAATCTTTGTATGGATAATGAGAAACATTATTTTAAGGTGTAATGATAAAAGAATTCCAATGATTACATGCCTTTTCAAACCCAATGGGATGGTAAGGTGTTGATAGTCTTTGGCTTTTTCTATTACTGGGTGATCATGTAAATCCTAGTTGTATTAGGAACCCTGAATGTATAAGGATCAGGTCAATATAAACTAGGCTGTATTATTCTCATTCTCAAATCTCAATAGTGAAAAAGCAAGCTATGTAGGCACACTTGCTGAACTATGTAAAATTCTTGTGTTCGTTTTTCTCTCTTTATTCCTTATCTGCGCATGTGTGTGTTCAATGGTGTTTTCCGTGAACACTTGTAATATTCTCCTTAATACCAAAAAACTACAAGTGGCTCTTTGTGGATGTAAACACATTTTGTGTATTTTATTTATTTATTTATTTATTTTTTACTTTCTGTGATCATTTAATTTTTCAGCGCTTTCATGATAGAAAAAAACAATTGTATTCATATAATTGTAACTATTTGATTATTTTCAAACACATTGCCAATCCACGTAAAATTATTGTTGTTTTTGTTGTTGTTGTTGTTATTATTATTATTATTATTATTTTAACTTTTTATGATCGTTATTCCGTGTGTTGCAAGAAATTTTTCAACACTTTCATGATAAAATTAAAACAATTATATTCACATAATTGTAACAAATCATCATTAATGGCCATTTACAAGAACTATTCAATCATTTTCACAAAAATTGAGTTCTCTTCACTACTGCCATACAAAATGTGAATTTTTGTCTGTGTTTGCTAAGCAATATTAATATTAGGATGCATATAATATGTGTTCTGTATAAAATATACTAATCAAAGTGCAAATAGATATAACTAAACATTTTATCTTAAAAACCTAACTAACATATTGAATGGGCTGCAAATAATATTCTTAAATGGACATATGAAAATGTTCTAATCAATTAAGCCCAATATTCAAATAGGTCATTATTAAAAAAATAGAAGTGCTTTTGTTGTTTTGATTTTCTAGTAATAGAGAAGAATTAATGCAAGTATAACATTCTTCATATTATTAGCAACTATCATGGAAAAAGTATGGAACATTTGGACTTATGTTTGTCCATTAGTCAGATTTTAGGCAGCTGAATGCCTGTTAAGGACACATGCTGTGATCAATGTTAACTTTCTCTAAAAAGAATATGTGATTTCTGAGTTCTATGTTAGGAAACTATTGGATGTTCTTGGATTTTCATAAGGACCAAGAAAGAGAAGGAGCTTCTAACGTTGATCTAATTTGTGCTTTTTATAGGATTTGTTGCTATGTGGAGTTTATGCACAACGAGAAGCTGCTTCTGGTAATATTGACCATGCAAGAAGAGTTTTTGATATGGCATTGTCATCAATTGATGGGCTTCCATTGGTAAATCTCTATATTTTATTGAGATATGTTCTCCATTTAATCAAATTAAGTGCCAAAAGTTGGTGACACTAGTAAGTGTGCATTTCTGCTCATGTATGTTCTCTTATTTTGCTTCAATTCTTGTGAATCATCTTTCATGTATATCATTATTCTTTATTTTCATTTTATTTTGGTCCCATAATGAATTATTCACTAAATTAACAGGACTTTACTTTGTAAAAATGTGTTTTTAAGGATGCAACATTTGATTTTCAATATGTTTTCTTAACAGAGCATATCTTTCTACTAAGAAGATCAATTGAAATTTATCGGGAGAGGAAGAAGGATCTCCATATGATATTCAATGATGTAGAGAAGACGTATGATAAAGTATAGAGACAAGTTCTTTGGTGGATGCTAGAGAAGATAGGAGTCCATCTCAAATATATAAATGTCATTAAAGACATATATGAGGGGTGGTCACAAGTGTAAGAACAGTGGGAGGGCATACAAATGAGTTTCCTGTAATGATGGGTTTACATCAGTGATCAGTGTTGAGTTCATACCCATTTACCTTAGTTATAGATGGGCTAACCAATCATATTCAAGATGATGTCTCATGATGCATGTTATTTGTAAATGGTGTTGTCTTAGTATATAAAACTAGTTAAGGAGTAAAGCAAAAGTTGGAGTTGTGAAGAATAACTCTTGAGAGTAAGGGTTATATACTAAGTAGAAGTAAGACAAAATACATGTATTATGAGTTAACCTCTTATAGAAAAAATTGAAGGGAGGTTTGATTAGATAGAGTTTTAGTGCCAAAATATAACCACTTCAAGTCTTTAGGTTTTATCAACAAGAATAATGGAGTAATAAATGAGGATGTAATACATATGGTCAAAACAAGATGGACAAAATGGATGAACGCAACGGGTGTTCCATGCAATTGAAGGATCCCTAACAAAATGAAAGGTAAGTTCTATAGAATTGTAGTCTAACCAGCTATGTTGTATGGGATGAATGTTAGGGATGAAAGGCAAAACATACCTATAAAATGAGTGGTAGAAATGTGGATATTAAGATGGATGTCCGGTAACATAATAATGGACAAAATTAGGATGACGTGCACGTAGCACACATTGAGAATAAAGTGAGGAGTTAGTGATAGTAGGAGTGAGAAAGCTAAGGGACATCTAAAATGACATGGAGGGAAATATTATCAAAAAATTTACAATTTTTAGATATTTACACAATTATTTTTAAATCCATATAGCCAATCCCAACTAGTTTGGGATTAAGGCTTAGTTGTTATTGTTGTATTTTGCTTGTATTTGATGAGGATGACTGATACTTGAATGTACAGAAATTTAAAATGAGAATTTGTTTAATTAAGTCTTTCCCTTGAGTTTTTGTTTTCATTTGTGTCTGTTGGTGTTTGTGGCATCAGGATATCATATTAAATTTGATTTGTTAGTGCTTGCAGTATCAGGATATTTGCTGGACTTTTACAGGTTTCTGTGAATTTGGGCAGCATTATCATTTGTTGCATTTGCTGGTCTTTTATAAGTGTCTCTGAATTTGGGTAGCGGTTCTGACCAGCGGTCCAACCACCTCTCTCATTGTCATGCGAAGTCTCCTCTTTCAGAGTCCTTTGCCTAGTTTGTTCCTCTTTCTCCAACCAAGATGACCAACTGATAGCCCCTTCTTCTCCAACCCTTGGGTCATTGCCATTCCAAAAGTGCTCAAAGAATCTCAGTTGACTATGTTCACTTAGTAGTAGTGAAGGACAAAACAAACTAAATTCAATTTCAGCCTGAAATAAAGCAGTGGCCAACTCCTGGTATCCAGCCTCCCATTCAAACCTACAAAGACTAAGAAATACATCAACCAGACCAAGTTCTAGCTGAACTACAGCAGCATCTAGAAAAATTTAAAATGAGAATTTGTTTAATCAAGTCTTTCCCTTGAGTTTTTGTTTTGATTTGTCTGTTGGTGTTTGTGGCATCAGTATATCATATTAAATTTGATTTTTCAGTGCTTGCGGTATCAGCATATCATATTAACTTATTTTGTTTTATCCTGCAGCATTTACAATCTAATGCTCCCCTTTTATATTTCTGGTATGCTGAGGCAGAACTTGCCAACAGTTATGGGAATACTCAAGAATCGTCACCTAGAGCATTGCACATTCTATCCTGCTTAGGAACTGGACCAAAGTATTATCCATTTGAGCACAAACCATCAGGCCTGCAATTGCTGAGAGCACACCAAGGGTTTAAAGAAAAAATGAGAACAGTTCAATCAGCATGGGTACGTGGTGTTGTAGATGATCAGTCTATTGCTCTAATTTGTTCAGCAGCTTTATTTGAAGAGTTGACAACTGGGTGGGCTGCAGGCATTGGAGTTGTAGATGAAGCATTGACTATGGTGCTTCCAGGTTCATAAGCCTTTACATGATTTTCCTTTGCTTCCTCTTTTTTTTCTAATACATTTTATTTTGGGGGTGCAAAGGTGTTTCATTGACAAGCTAATCCTTTTAGATTGAATTAATGAAATAATTATGGCTCTTGTAGTATCAGAGTCAGCATTCATCTTTGTAATTCTAGAGAAATGTTTCATTTATTACTATTTGTGTGGTCCGTGAGAAGTACAAACTGAAACGTAAAACAGGGACACAAATATGGAGATTCATGATGGTTGCATGACAGTGGGAAGAGATTTTGTTTGTCTATTTCAATTGCATATCTTTTTAGTTCACATTTTAGTTTAATTATCTTGGTGAAGGCAGTGATTGTGGTTCTCTTAGCTTTGTTTAGATATAAGAAAGAGATATTTTGGGGTCTTCCTTGTCTCATTTTTTTGTTCATCTGTGCAATTCAGAATTGATGAAGCATTTATTATTGCTATGAATGTTTTTCTTTGTCAACTGACCATTCATGTATGAACTGGTTAGGCAAAAAAACGTAGAAGGGAAGTTCTTATTCAGTGGACAGGGCACAAGGGTCAAGGCGTTTTACAATGTTAATTGATTCATTTTTAGTTGTTCTTGTGACATACAATGTTTCTAATCTGCAGAAAGGAGGCGGCACAGTTACCAACTTGAATTTTTGTTAAATTATTATATGAGGATGCTTTTAAGACATCATAAGCAATCAAGCTCATCGAAACTCTGGGAGTCCATCTCTCAGGGGCTGCAAGTATATCCTTGCAGTCCTGAACTCTTCAGGGCCTTAGTGGAGATCAGCCATCGTTATGCAACACCCAATAAATTGCGGTGGATGTTTGATGATTACTGTTACAAGTAAGATGATCATTTGTCTCTTTTTACAGTAATTAGTATCAGCATGTATGATTGTTTTTTAAATTTGTATGTGCATGTGCTGATTAATTTGGATGATTATGCTTTTGATGTTCTCAGGAAACCTTCTGTTATTGTTTGGATTTTTGCATTGTCTTTTGAGATGAGCAGAGGAGGCTCCCATCACAGAATCCATGGGTTATTTGAAAGAGCATTGGCAAATGAGAGCTTGCGTAAATCGGTCATACTTTGGCGTACTTACATTGCTTATGAAATTGACATAGCATGCAATCCTTCTGCTGCTAGGCGAATTTTCTTCCGAGCTATTCATGCCTGTCCATGGTAAGAGATTGATGATGACATGATGTTATGGATGTAGACTTTTTTTTGTTTTTCAAAACTTCTTTTTAATTAGTCGAAGAAGGCAGCCAATGCTGCTATATTTCTTGTTTACTTTTTCATCTGTTCAAATTTTAAATGGTAATTTACTAAAAGAGTGACCTGAATTTGCTAATGCGATAATGCACCGAATCCTGGATAACTAAGGTTCCATTTGGTTAGCTTGTTTCTTACTTCCTAAAATGTTATCCATATGAAATTTTATTTTGCTTGAAATAAAAAAAAAATGTAATACTTAAAATAAATAAGTATACTTGATAAATATATGAATTTTGCTTTGCATGAGAATAAAGTAATTACAATAAGGAATTAAAATTTGTTTTTCATGAGATGTAACTTTTTTTGCCTTTGAAATACTGTTTTCTTTGTCCAGCCAGGCATTGCATTTTACTTTTCGCATTCAAAATAGCAAAATGCGAAGTAAATTAGCCAAATTTTAAGGCAGTAAAATTTTTTCATTTGAAATTGTACTTTATTTCTTCTGATATTTGCCATTTAGAAATGAATTTCTAACAAAGCCTTGCATGAGGTATGAGGTTCAGGTGGAAAAGACGTGATAATTATAGTAGTTTATATTGTAATTAAGAATTTAATCAAGATAATTTCTAAAATTCTTTCTCTTGGTGGTCTACAATCTACATCATAATAACTAATATAACATACTAAAAATAATTAAAATTTTGAAGTAACTCAATAAAAATTATTAGATATATGCATTTATATATCTGGAATGCTGAAATAGGCTGGTATTGAAATATCTTTTATTAGTATATTCAGATTAGGCAGTGAAACAATATTGGGTCAGCTACAAGAAAACCCCTATTATGGAGTTGATTATGTATACCCTATTGTTTAGAACTATTAGTTTCTGACTAGTAAGTTGGTAGGTTTAATGGCTCAATCATGTCAAGAATGCATCACTCTTTTTGGGGGTTGAATAAGTAAAACTGCTGGAATTTTTATAACTTATTCATTCTTGATTCTTTTCAATTGAAATGTTGCATTGATTTGTTTTCACTGCTAGTGGACCCTAATTCTAATTGGACTCTAGATAAGATGTTTCTAAAACATGTAAGAATTCGTACTTTTCTCAAAGAAGAAATTTTCTAAGTAGAATAAGCAAAATTTAAAAAAGAAAAAAAGAATACCCTAAAGAAAATTATTAAAAGCCAATAATTAGATGAGGAGGAAAGCTAAATCTTTTTTACTTATCTGTATCACAATCACTGACCTGTCTGCAACTGAATGGCTTGGATTGAACTTTATGTTTTGTCTCAGTGATTACTGATTTCAAACTGAGAATTGGTTGGGTGTGTACTGGGTGCTTAAGGACTTCCACATTCTATCTTGAGTCACTTGTTAATTTAATCAACTGGCTTGACCTCATTTTCTTCAAAAATTTCAGGTCCAAAAAACTGTGGCTTGATGGTTTTTTAAAATTGAATTCCGTCCTATCTGCGAAGGAGCTGTCTGATCTCCAAGAAGTAATGCGGGATAAGGAATTGAATCTGAGGACAGATATTTATGAGATTCTCTTGCAAGATGAGCTTGTATCATGATAATTGCTGTTACATTTAACTGAATAGAATTTGATTATGCTTGTAAAGGCATCAATCAGAATTGTAGATATTGCCGTTGGAGATGTACAATTGGTGTGAAATGACTTCGTTTGGTGGAGGAGCTTCGTGCTAGTAATAAAGGTATTGCTATGCATAGCTTGTCAACTATGAAGGTAAAATTAGGAATGGTTGAATCCATATAGAAGTTTCATCCTGCTCCATCCTGCTAAAGCGCATGGTTCTTGGCTTCTCTGTTCTGTGAAGATTTTAGTTTTCTAGTGATATACATGTGTAAAGGAGATGTTTGTTGTGCTAACGTGTATTGGGGATGGTTACTTGGCTCATTCATAAGTTTTCCCGAAAGTCATACAACTGTTTATTATTAAAGTTTAGAATGGTTTATTTCAGTATAACATTTTACTATTTTGCATTTTGAGCCACTTCGAAATCTAGATTTGCATGTTGCAGGAAAAAAGATTTGCAAATGAGAAGCAAAGAAAAATTTGTATAGGCCATAAGTTACGTTATTTAATATCCTAAGTTAGCACTTCTGTAAATTGAAATAACCGAAGAATTATATTTATGTTGACCCAATAAAAAGGTTACTTTTGAGAGGCAGAAATTTCAAATGAAAAGATTATGGCATTCCAAGACATAACATAAGAAGAGTATATTTTGGTTATGTTCATGTTGGAGTCATGTTAAAATTGCAGGTTTGTGGTCTCTGCCGCAGTTATTTGAACAGCATGTACAGCGTTGCCGCTTCCTTTTGCTGAATTATGTATGTACTGGAAAGAGAATGATGCGCAATGAATGCTGATTCGACTTTTATGGAGGCGAGGTCCAACTACTCACTAAAACATAGAAGCTTATATTCCTGCAAATTGTTCGAAACAATTTCAAGTTAAAATGACTTTCTTGACAGGTGATCAGCTTCTTTCTTGCCACTGGTTTTGCTGTCAGTTTTGAGTTTTGAAGTCCCTTATCAATTATTTATTTGCTGCTATTGAAGCCCCTACTGTTCCAGAGATGCAAGAATCCAAAGCTAGTTATAATAAATACCTTAACAAAGGATTTTTGCTACTGCTGTTTTATCTCTGGGATTCCTTTGCATGGCTATGGTTTCAGTACTTTCATCCATCAACCGAACTGTAAGAAAGGTTTTCTTCAACTGATCTTTTCAGAAACCATACAAATACATATATCTTTACATCCATTACTAATTACTTCACAGTTCATTTCGTCACACCAAACATGGCGTTAGAGTGCTCATTGGTTTCTCCTTCCCAAGAATTCACTGGATGAAGATGATTTCCCTGATTTTCTCTTTGGTCATGAATTTAATCTTGTAGTATGTTCTACCTTAGGATAAAAAAGCAAGAGTTGAGAGAAACATTTTCTATGGATTTTCTATTTCACCCACAACAATTAAGATAATTACACCAAAATAAAGTGCATATTGATTATCTTCAAAATATAGTGCATATTCACTTTCAGCAACTACAACCAGGAAATTAATTATACACAACAACATATATTTCCTCACATTGATGATATTACAAACAAGTTGACCTTACTATTGCAAACGACAAGAACAGAAGTCCTTATTAGATGCCTAGCACACTCCAATTCTCTTGCCATCCGCAAGTCGCCTCCAATACCGAGTGATCTCTTCCTGTATCTCCCTCTCACTCTTTTTAACTACCTTCTTCCCTTCAGTGTTCTCCAGTTTTTCCCTAACAGTAGCAGTTGTGGTGGAAACATGGACAGGAAGAGAGTCCATTTCCTTCAAAACTTGCTCGATATGCGAGACGAGTCTTTCTGCGAGACTGCGGCTGAAATCCTCCCTGACCACAACCCGAAGAACAGCAATGTGCTGGGCATCTGCCGGCATTGTGTATGCTGGAATAATCCAGCCAAACCTTCTCAAATTCTCAGCTATATCAAACACACTGTATTTACTGCTGTCTTTGAGAGAGAAGGCAACAAGAGGCACACCAACATCTTTGGAGACAATGTCAAATCGCCCTGTTTTCTCTAGTCCTTCTTTCAGCACCCTTGTATTTTCCATACAGTTTTCAATGACTCTCTTATAACCCTTGTACAAGACCAAAGTAAAATCAGAACAAAAAAAAAAAGAAAAAAAGAGAGAGAGAGAGAGAGAGAGAGAAAGAAAGATGAAGCACCCTAAATTGCAAATGTATTTCATAAAAGCAGCATTTCAATGACTCTCTTTATTTGCATAGTCTTTGCCCAAAGCATCTTTTTCAAATGGATGGTTTTCAAGATTTCAATTTACAGGCCATTTGCAGCAATAAAAGATAACATGCCGCAAGACAATGTGAGAGAATTGAAGCCATCACAGCTATTAGTTGATTGATATTACTCCTTATATTCAACATACTCGAAAGAAAGATTTAATCAAGAGATCTTACATAACAAAATCTTGATTATCTGAAGGAAAAAAGTGATATCAAATTATCAATATTTCTGCTATCAGAAAATACCCCCTCGGTCCCCAAGAAAATAGGCTTATTTAGTTTCTTCCTAATATACCTCCGTTGATATTGCTCCATTAAAAATCAAATAACTTATGTTACTAAATTATTTTTGAAATTAATAGATTTTACAATTTCAATGCTTATTAAATAAGGGCATATTAATTGTTATGGAAAGTCAATCACTATATTATTTCTCTGTATATTTTGTATTCTGTATTCTCATTTAGGATTTATTATTTAGGATTTCTTCCTAATTAGTAGAACACAATTATAGGAATCAATTGTATATATATACCCATATACAGATTAATTGAAATTAAGGAAAATCATCTCTTTCTACATGGTATCAGAGCAGGTCATCTATCTAGGGTGACTATTTTTCTCACCACCTAACTCAGGAGAGACCTTGGCCGCCGACCGGCCGTTTCGATCCCGATCAACATCGCCGGTGTCGCCTCAACCCCCTCGTTCCACCACTGTGTGCTGTTGCCTGATCCAATACACCATTAAAGGACTTCTGAGGTTTGGCTCTCAAATCCTATTTCGGTATTTGCTTGATTTGTGATTTTGGGTTATTTTGCTGCTATAAGCTCTTTGGATTAGTGTTTCGATTAGTTTTCTTTGTCTCAACAAATGGCAGACAATAAGAATGTTATTTCTGATGTGATTCCAGTGATGACTAAGATCACGGAACACAAACTTAATGGTTCGAATTACCTGGAGTAGAGTAAGACTGTTAGGGTCTATTTGCGTAGCATTGATAAGGATGATCACCTTACTAAAGATCCACCCACTAATGATACATAACAAACTTGGCTAAGGGAGGATGCTCGATTATTTTTACAGCTTCAGAACTCGATTCACAGTGAGGTAATTAGTTTAATTAATCACTGTGAATTTGTTAAGGAATTGATAGATTACTTAGATTTTTTGTATTCTGGTAAAGGGAATATCTCCCATATTTATGATGTTTGTAAGGCATTCTACCGTGCTGAGAAAGAGGATAAGTCTCTCACGGCTTATTTTATGGATTTTAAACGGGTATATGAGGAACTTAATGTATTATTGCCTTTTAGTCCTGATGTGAAAGTTCAGCAGGCTCAACGGGAACAACTGGCTGTTATGAGTTTTCTTGCAGGCCTTCCTTCAGAGTATGAGACTGCTAAATCTCAGATTCTCTCCAGTTCTGAGATTTCCTCTTTGCATGAAACGTTCACACGGGTCCTTCGTACAGAGAGTACCCAATCTTCATAGCCTGCCAGTAGTGCTCTTATTAGCCGTAATCCAAATGGACAACAGGGTAATAGAAGAGGAAGTAGAGGAGGAATTACAGGTAACAGAAGTAATCAGCGTAATGGAGAGGCTAGTTCTAATCAGGACTCAAGAGGAGTCATTTGTTATTATTGCCATGAGCCTGGCCATACAAAATATAATTATCCGCAACTTCAGAGGAAAAATCAGCGATCACAGATGGCAAATATGGCAGCAGAAAATTCTACAGTATCTTCCTCTGAGAAAACTATTTTGGTATTTGCAGAGGATTTTGCACAATTTTCCCAGTATCAGGCATCTCTAAAGCCTACCAGTTCCCCTGTCACTGCGATCGCTGAGTCAGGTAAATCCACTACATGCCTTGTGTCTTCCTCATCCAAAACGGTTATTGATTCTGGTGCGACAGATCACATGACAGGTAATTCTAGTCTTCTATCTCCTTTTCAGTCTAATCTCACTTCCTTTACTGTTACTTTAGCTGATGGTTCTACTTCTTGTGTCATGGGTTAGGCTGAATGAACCCAACCGTCAATTTCTTTGTCTTACATGCGTGTCTACCAAAATTCTCTTTTAATCTACTTTCTGTTAGTAAACTTACTCGTACCTTAAATTATTCTGTTTTCTTGAGGACGCGAGTCAGGTGGTCTCTACATTCTGAAAAATCATGTACTGCGGTCGCTTGTTTGCTCCAGTACCTTAACACCTCTTGAAGCTCATTGTAGATTGGGTCATCCTTCTTTGTCAGCCATGAAAAAGCTGTGTCCTCAATTTCAGTCTTTATCAGTACTAGAATGTGAGTCGTGTCAGTTTGCAAAATATCATCGTTTGCCTTCTGTGTCTAGAGTCAATAAACGGGCTTCATCCCCTTTTGAGTTAGTTCATTCTGATGTTTGGGGTCCTTGTTCTATTACTTCTAAAACTGGATTTCGTTATTTTGTTACTTTTGTTGATGATTACTCTCGTGTTACCTGGTTATATTTAATGAAAAATCGTTCTGAGTTGTTTTCTATCTTTTGTGCCTTTTGTAATGAAATCAAAACTCAATTTAATATTTCTGTGCGCATATTAAGAAGTGACAATGCCAAAGAATACTTTTTAGCACAATTTCAATCTTATATGACACAAAATGGCATTCTTCATCAGTCTTTCTGTGTGGATACCCTATCCCAAAATGGCGTGGCCGAAAGAAAAAATCGGTATCTTCTTGAGGTAACTCGTGCTCTTCTTTTTCAGATGAAAGTTCCTAAACACTTTTAGGGGGATGCAGTTTCTACGGCATATTTTTCGATCAATCATATGCCGTCTTTTGTCCTTAATAGGGATATTCCTTATACTGCTTTGTTTCCTACAAAATCTTTGTTCCCTATTGAACCCCGTATTTTTTGTTGTACTTGTTTTGTGCGTGATGTTCGTTCACAGGTTACTAAATTGGATCCAAAATCTCTCAAATGTTTCTTCCTTGGGTACTCCCGGCCCCAAAAAGGGTACCATTGTTTCTCTCTTACTCTTAATCGTTATCTTGTTTCTGCATATGTCACATTTTTTGAGTCCACTCCATTTTTTCCTCAATCATCTGTGTATGAGAGTCGGGGGGAGGAGGATGATCTCTTAATATATAATGTCCAACCAATGTCTAGTCCTCTCCCACAGCCTGTTCCTTCTATCTCTAGACCTACTCGACCTCCCGTTTTTCATGTTTATTCCAAGAGATTGGAGATTCCTGACTCAGATCCTCCTCCAGCTACTTCGTTGGGAGATCCTGTACCTCATACTGATCATGATTCTGATCTAGACTTACCCATTGCTCTTCGTAAAGGTAAACATTCATGTACTTACCCTATCTCTTTTTTTGTTTCTTATAATCAATTGTCTTCTTGTTCCCGGTGTTTTGTTACATCTTTAGACTCTGTTCCTATCCCTAATACTATTGGTGAGGCACTGTCTCATCTTGGCCGGTGTGCTGCTATGAAAGAGGAAATGGAGACTTTAAATGCTAATGGTACATGGGAACTGTTGCCTTTGCCCACTGGTAAGAAAGCTATTAGTTGCAAATGGGTATTTACAGTAAAGGTAAATCCTGATGGTTCTGTGACTAGGTTAAAAGCACGACTTGTAGCAAAAGGATATGCTCAGACATATGGGGTTAATTACTCTGACACTTTTTCTCCTGTAGCTAAACTTACTTCTATTCGCTTGTTTATCTCTTTAGCAGCTACATATGATTGGCCCTTGCATCAATTGGATATCAAGAATGCTTTCCTTCATGGTGATCTTCAGGAGGAGGTGTATATGGAGCAACCACCTCGGTTTGTTGCTCAGGGGGAGTTGGGTAAAGTTTGTAGGCTTCGAAAGTCTTTTTATGGCTTGAAACAAAGTCCTAGGGCATGGTTTGGGAGATTCAGTGAAGCGGTACAGAAATTTGGTATGCAAAAGAGTAAGTGTGATCACTCAGTATTTTATAGGCAATCTGAGGCTGGTCTGATTCTCCTGGTAGTCTATGTAGATGACATTGTCATCACTGGGAGTGACTCTGCAGGTATTTCATCTCTTAAAACTTTCCTCCAAACCCAGTTTCAGACAAAAGACTTGGGATTGTTAAAGTATTTCTTGGGTATCGAAGTTATGAGAAGTAAGAAGGGTATTTTCTTGTCTCAAAGAAAATATGTCCTCGATCTATTGACAGAGACAGGAAAATTAGGTGCTAAGCCTTGTAGTGCACCAATGACTCCAACTTTACAATTGTTAACAGGGAATAGTGAGTTGTTTGAAGATCCAGATAGATACAAGAGATTGGTAGGAAAATTGAACTACCTTACAGTCACTCGTCCTGACATTGCTTATACCGTTAGTGTGGTAAGTCAATTTATGTCTTCCCCAACTGTTGCTCATTGGAAAGCCTTGGGACAAATCTTGTGTTATCTGAAGGGCGCTCTAGGAAGAGGTTTGCTATATGGTAATCATGGGCATTTGAATATTGAATATTTTTCAGATGCCGACTGGGCTGGATCTAAGGTTGACAGGAGGTCAACTACTGGATATTGTGTTTTTGTTGGAGGAAATTTGGTGTCTTGGAGAAGCAAGAAGCAGAGTATAGTTTCTCAATCTAGTGATAAATCCGAATACAGAGCCATGGCACAATCAGTATGTGAAGTAATGTGAATACTTCAATTATTAGATGAGACAGGTTTTAAGACCTTCCTGCCTGCGAAATTGTGGTGTGATAATCAAGATGCTCTCCATATTGCTTCTAATCCGGTGTTTCATGAGCGGACCAAACATGTTGAGATTGATTGTCACTTTATTCGTGAAAAGATTCAACAACAGATCATCTCAACAGGACACATCAAAACTGGAGAGCAGTTAGGAAATATTTCCACAAAAGCTCTGAATGGAGCTAGGATTGACTACATTTGTAACAAGTTGGGCATGATTAACATCTATGCTCCAACTTGAGGGGGAGTGTTATGGAAAGTCAATCACTATATTATTTCTCTGTATATTTTGTATTATGTATTATTATTTAGGATTTCTTTCTAATTAGTAGAACACAATTATAGGAATCAATTGTATATATATACCCATGTACAGATTAATTGAAATTAAGGAGAATCATCTCTTTCTACGTTAATAAACTAATAAATAAATTATTATTTAAAAAAAAAAAAAGAAAAGTGGCCTAAAATTTGAGACAAATAATTTTAAAAAAAAAGAAAGAAAGTAAGCCTATCGAGACAGAGGGAGTATAAAATATGCAAGTTTATAAAATATGCAAGTTTTGATCTTGAAAAATCCTCTTATGCACAAACATAGCTCTCAGCCTCTGAATCCCATCCTGGACCATCACACCACCCCCCCCCCCCCTTCCCTTCTCTCTCTCTCCACTTGCTCAACAGTGAGACTAAATATAGACCTATCACTTGATTGTGTTGATCTAATTTGTATAAATATTGTTCCTACGTACGGTAATGTAGCATACTGATATATCTTTGCATTACAGATATATCTTTGCATTAGCAATTATTAAAAATTGAAGGAAAAAGAAAAGGAAAGAAAATATTAAAAATTGTAATAGATGCTACAGATGTTGACACACACACATCTACTTTTTAATAAATACTTAAAGACTTTTTAATAAATACTTAAAGACGCATGTTTGTTTTTTAGTCACAGAACATGTTAATGTGTCGGGTGTCTAAATAAAAGTTGAATGCAAAAGATAGCTAAACAAACTTGACATCAATGCCTTAAAGTTGAGGATATAATTGGTATAATTGACAAGATTGGCTAAGATCTCCATAATTTTTGTGTTTTTTTAAGCTGATTGGCCAACTTAAATTATTAGGTGAGAGTACATGGAGTAGATTTTCATATCTAACTAAACATCTTTCCAAGTGTACCGACTTCTAGGATGAATCTAGTTTTACAATATGTTTGATGGAAGTTTATTTACTTGATTGATGCTACTCAATATATGTTCTTCGCACAATGTGCCATACATAATATCAACAACACGCATTGTATTAAGTCTCCCATCTTAAAATGGGAATCAAACTGCATTGCTAGATACCTGCTATTTGTCATCTTGAACAAGTGGGAAAATATAATGGGATCTTGGAAAGTAAAAAATGCAGATCAATTTGCATAGAAATGATATTAAAAAAATAAAAATAAATAATACAATTAGATTTGAGTCAACTCTGAACCTGTATCTCTTTTCAGGTATAATATTAAGAGTTTACCTCAAAACCAAGCCTTATAAACTGATAATATTGAGCAATAATTTGACTAGAGCCTGCCAAAATGAGGAAACCAAAATGGAGTTAATAAAATGAAAAAGCTACTAAAAGAACAAAGGCACAAATGGTTCATCTTTTAGAAAAAGAGGAGAGGGACACCCAGAAGAAGTGAGAGAAAACCTTAGTTAATAAAGGCCAGGGGGAAGATGAGCTTATCTAATTTCAATAATGCAAGTAAAACATGAATCTAGAAGACGATTCAATAAAAGATGCGACATATATATAACATCTTAAATGAAGTTCTAGGCAGGCCAGGCCACTATTCAAGGCTATATCTCTAACCAAATCCATCCCCATATAATAAAAACATATCAATATTTTACTAATCAGGTAGTCTGCAACAGGTCAGGACTTATAAATGCACATCTCAAGCCTGCCTACCTTAGACAGCCCTCAAATAAAAGAAAAACTTTGTTGGCAGCAAAATATTGGAAAGATAAACCACAGGCACTTCATGAAAGCAGTCATATAGAAAAACGAAAGATATCACTTATGATCTATGACCGATTAAGCTCTAATTAGTTTTGTTGGTTTACATGTTAGGGGGAGAGGAACTCGACCTGGGACATTTCCCTAGCTGAGAGATTCACCTAGTATCAAGCTAAGCTTGTGGGTGTATCAAGCTCTAATTTCAGTTCTTATAGTCAATATCTCACTTTTAAAACCAGAAGGACATCAAGAATGTGGAACAAACTTAAACCAAAAGACAAGCACAAATGTGGTAAGCTTATTCTTTTTCTTTCCCCTTTATTTTTCTGAATCGTTTTTCCTCTCATGCTTACCAAATACCTTTTGAGAAGTTTAGAGTGAAAGTGGGTTGATCAGATCCAAGGTAGTTAATGTGAAATATAAGCTCCTCCGGCAAGTCTTCTTTAGCTCTCCAGATGACCCAACCAACACCAGCATAAACAAGGCCATACTTATGCCCACTTACATTAATACTCTTCACCAATGGCAAACGGAAGTCCCATAGAAGATCTGGGCAAACAAAAGGAGCAATGAAGCCTCCACTGGCAGCATCAACATGAATTGGGGTGTTCCATCCGGTCTCCTCATTCTTTTTAGTGAGTAGTTCATTAAGAAGCTTCACATCTTCAAACTCTCCTGTCAGGGTTGATCCCAAAATGGCTGCAACACAGATTGTATTCTCATCCACCATCTCAACTGCCTTCACAGGGTCCATCACATAATATCCCTCTGTCAGCTTCACCTCCTTTAGTTCAACTTCAAAGTACCTTGCAAATTTCTCCCAGCAGACCTGTGTAACATAATTTGTGGAGCATTTAACAAAATGCGACAAATGACTGAAATTCTAAATAAAAATCAATAGCAACAATAAGTAAAATGGCAATAAAGTTCATGCTAGGGTGATCCCCCATTCACCCTTCTCTACCAGAGTAAAGTTAGAAAAGTAGGAGATCAAAATAGATTTTTTTTAACCTTTATAGATTAATTGAAGAGGTTTTTGATTATTTAAAGTGGATGTATCAAATCCAAAATAGAATGGTAACCATTTAATCTGTGTATCATACAAAACTTGGAAGCACACAAAGATTCCAATATCATCACAAAGAAACAAGTGAGGGAAGTATTGGAATGCCAAGCTCCAATAGCAAATTTTGGAGCCAAACTAGTAATAACGCTGTAGCAGCAATGCTGTTGTTCTTCGCTTTAGTGGATCAATGAGCACAAGCACACAAATCTAAAACATACACAATAAAGAGAAACGAAGAAGAATGGATACAAGATTTATGTGGTTTCACGGGTAAGATAAAAGAAAAAGTTTCACTATGATAACTTTCATAACCTGGTAAAAGGAAGAAATTACAATATATTTGCTTTAGATTTCACCACGACATGCTCAAGAAGAAAATGACTCAGTTCCTTGTACCACATGCAAGGAGTTTGGTTTTCCAAATTTCAATAAAGAGAAACGAAGAAGAATGGATACAAGATTTATGTGGTTTCACGGGTAAGATAAAAGAAAAAGTTTCACTATGATAACTTTCATAACCTAGTAAAAGGAAGAAATTACAATATATTTGCTTTAGAATTCACCACGACATGCTCAAGAAGAAAATGACTCAGTTCCTTGTACCACATGCAAGGAGTTTGGTTTTCCAAATTTTAAATAGCTCAGTGAGGTCAACAAAAAAAAATGATGTCGCAAAGTAGAGTCAACAACTCCAAATGATTGAGCCACATACAATTCCTCAAATATAGTTAGAATGGTAGATGACCACATTGTTCACATTTAAGCGGCTCGTGAAATAAAGCATTAAGTGGAGATTTGAGATGCCATAGAAAATAAAAAACACAATTGATTACATAGATTATTGCTTGAAATGCAAAAGAAAAAAAAAAAGGGAGAGAAGCATGATGAAGTAACATTAAGCTGTTTCAACAATGCGCTTGTCTTTTCTCTACCATCACACAATGTCTAGCGAAATCAGAAATTACATGCTTGGATAAAAAAGTTTCAACTTTAATGTATCCCCTGACAAATTAAATAGAGATAAAAGGCGTATTGAAGTATGTTATTGCTTGAGAATGTAGGAGATAGGACTAAAATACCTAATTTATTCTCATAGGATAGAGGAGATATACTTGGTAAAATGTTGGATAAAATATATGCTGAGATTCAAAAGAAAATATAGGAGTAGGAGTGGGACCCCAGATTAAATGAAGAAACAAATGTTGTAATAGGACCCCAGTTTTTTGAACCAGATGAAGTGAAGTTTAGTAGAAAAATGGTGAAGCTAACGGTAGACATAAAGGTAAACATTACAAAATGGAAACACTGAAATGAGCTCACCAAGAAAATATTTTATGTTGCTTGCAGGAAAAAAGCTACTGGTAGCTGTTAGTAGTATGCCCTAGAGCATATCATTTAGTATGTATCTTATACATATTTTTATTAATAAAAGGCATTTCCACTTTTCCGTTTACATAATATATTTATGTGTAATAGAAAAGGTCCATTGATATTTTGTTAGAAATATTATTCTTAAGTTGTTAAGAATATGAGTGACAATATTTCTAGCACAAAGTATCATAAATAGGTTCACAATCGAAGATACTTCATAATAAGGACATGACTTATCCAGAAAGATTGTATTCATGTTTGTTCCCAAGTTATTTATATGAGATATAAATAAGATGGAATGGTGAGTCTTATGCCATATAACAAACATGATAGGCACTTATACATGATAAGTAAGCCAAACCAGTGACACTTATGACAAGCACATGGAGTTTACTCTTGTCAATGTTTTGTCATAAATCATATCAGTGCATATAATCTTTAGACCTGAGATAGCACAGTTATCTTGTATATAGGTAGTTTGAGTTTGATACTACTTTCATACTTGTACTGTGTATGGGTATATGGGCATGTGTTGTGTCATGACTCAGGGATGGGGTTGGGACATGCTTGTTCAACCAGCTACGTACTGGGGTGGAAACTTCGTGTCCCACATCGGAAACGGGAAGAAAAGATTTGGGCCATATATGTGGGAGTCTTCCTCACACAGTCGCGCGCTTTTGGGAATGAAACCTCCCAAGGGACAAATCCGTGAGGCCCATGGGCCAAAGCGGACAATACCGATCGGAGATGGATTGGGCATTACAATTTGGTATCGAGTGGACTCCCTTTAGTACGGTGTGGTGCGAGGACGCAGGCGGAAGCCGTGGGCTTGTCATGACCCAGGGATGGGGTTGGGACATGCTTGTTCAACCAGCTACGTACTGGGGTGGAAACTTCGTGTCCCACATCGGAAACGGGAAGAAAAGATAAGTTGATGGTTTGTAACCCCTAGTGACGCGTTTTAAAACCGTGAGGGCTTCGGCCTAGAGCGGACAATATCACTAGTGGGCCGGGCCATTACATTTGTGGTATCAGAGCTACTCCGCGTGCAACCTTGAACGATGGTGGGGCAAACCTCACTGAGGGCCGAGTCCCATAAGGGGGTGGATTGTAACACCCTAGGCAAATCCCACATCGACAAAACACGGGAGAGATGCTGGGTTTATAAGTTAGTGGTTTGTAACCCCTAGTGACACGTTTTAAAACCGTGCGGGCTTCGGCCTAGAGCGGACAATATCACTAGTGGGCCGGGCCGTTACAGGCCGAAGCCCGTACGGTTTTAAAACGCGTCACTAGGGGTTACGAACCACCAACTTATAAACCCAGCATCTCTCCCGTGTTTTGTCGATGTGGGATTTGCCTAGGGTGTTACATGTTGGCTCCTACTAGTTATATATGGAGGTAGGTGTTGATCAAGATGGAATCTGTTCCTCTAAGTAAACTCAACTCAACTCAACTCAACTAAGCCTTTATCCCAAAAATTTGGGGTCGGCTATATGGATTCGCTTTTTCCACTCTGAACGATTTTGGGTTAAATCCTCAAAAATGTGTAATGCTTCTAAGTACTACTCTCCTCCAAGTCAATTTAGGTCTACCCCTTTTTTTCTTTCTATCCTCTAGCCTAATGTGTTCTACTTGTCTAACTGGAGCCTCCGTATGTCTACGCTTCACATGACCAAACCACCTCAATCTCCATTCTCTCAACTTATCTTCAATTGGCACCACTCCTACCTTTTCTCTAATACTTTCAATACGGACTTTATCTAGTCTAGTATGACCACTCATCCACCTTAACATTCTCATCTCTGAAACTCTAATCTAAGATGCATACGACTCTTTCATGCCCAACACTCACTACCATATAGCATAGCCAGTCGTATGGTCATGCGGTAAAATTTTCCTTTTAATTTATTGGGAATCTTACGATCACATAAAACTCCCGTGGCACGCCCACTTCAACCATCCGCTTTAATCCTATGACTAACATCCTCCTCACATCCCCATCTACTTGAAAGATCGAGCCTAGATATTTAAAGTGATTACTTTGAGACAGTGCCACTCCATTCAAACTAACTCCTTCCTATCACGGTTGGCCTTCACTGAACTTGCAATGCATGTATTCTATCTTCGTTCTACTTAACTTAAAACCCTTTGACTCTAGAGTACTTCTCCAAAGTTCTAGCTTCCTATTGACTCCTTCTCGTGTCTCATCTATCAGAACAATATCATCCGCAAACATCATGCACCAAGGAATACTCTCTTGTATATGTTTCGTCAGTTCATCTAAAACTAATGTAAAATCCTATTTTAATTGTTCTTGATGTTTCAAGTTCCTGGCCAGGACAGATAGATTTATTCAGAAAAGAGTTTCTAATGAGAAAATCTTTTTAATCAAGAACTGGAATTAAAAGAGAACATAATATTCATAGCAAATGGGATTTGACATAAACCATGACTCCAGCTTGAGTTGGGATTTTGTAACAGAGAGATTCTAGTGCATGATAACATATGATTATAGGTTCATTTAAGGTAAACCTTATTACTAATTGGGTGTCCATGTCATGCTATGCTAAGTGTTAACCATGGTCTATGAGTTGCATAAAATGATTTAGAGAAATCATTTATGGTAAGAAAGAGTTCTGATGATATTAAGAGTTGATATCATGTCTCATTGCCAATTAGTGATGAGCCTAGTAAGTCACATACATACACAAGTTATCACCTATTAAATATAATTTAATTAATTAATTAAAAAGTTTAATTGATTAATTAAATAGGTTTGGTTTGCAATTAGATTGCAAAGTCCCTAGCATGACTTGAAACCAAATCTAGATTATTGGATGTATAGTATAAGTTAAATTTATATTTAAAGTGTTTAAATATGAATTTAATTAATGAGAAATTAATTAATAGAGATTAATTAATTAATTTATATTTGATATAAATTGATTAGAATAAGAGAAATAATTATTTTGGGTTAAGAACTCAAAATTAAGACACGGACATTTTTGTCATTTCACAGTATGACATGTGGCATCATGAGATGGTGACACATAGGATTACATATAAGCTTGCCAAATGTTTTTTTTAATCATGTAAGATGATTAAAATCAAGATTAAATATAGGTTTGACACTTGGCACAATGTGATTGGGTCAATTAAACCTAGAATCAATTAAAGGGTGACATGTGGCAAGGGTTTAATGTGTTGACCTAGCTATATAAGTGTTGTTATGAGAAAAAATAAGACAACCAGCAACCACTCCTCCTTTGTCACGCCATTTTGAGGCTCTTCATCTATTCTTCTTCATCTCTCATCAATTCAAAGAGATTAGCCATCAATCTCTTGAATTAAGAACACTAGAAATTGTTTCTAGTATCCTGTTTACATCTCTAATCTCTTAAAAGGCAGAACTTGAATTTCTAATTAATAGAAAAAGCTTTAGAAGCTGTTCAAGGGCTGCCATAAGTGTTCTTAGTGTGGACAAGCTAGAGGGACAACATCTAGTGCCCTGAAGACGAATCTCAAAGGCACAGACACGCTGTAGTGCATCAAGAGGTTAGTGTAATCGTTCTTGAATTAATCTAGGGTTTTTAAATTAATCTGATTAATTTAAAAATCTTAAATGGCAAATACAGATCAAAAAACATATTAAAAGAGTTTTAATATGTTATTTATCATTGAAATCAAATAGATAAAAATAAATCTTGCATGATGCATGTGACCCTAGGTGAAAATTTTTGAATTCAATGGTATAAATTTGTGTTTTTCACGCTTCTGTTCCTTCAATTGGTATCAGAGCCACTATATTTGCCATTTAGATTGTTGATTATATGATTTAATTGTGTATTATGATCATGAGATGATTTATCCATTGCTGGTTGCAATGGAGGTTTGGCGGCATGCTTGAAAAACACTATCAATGGTGCGCATGGTTTGGCTTTCATGGGTGGTTCAAGGTTTGGCTTTTAATTCTGCAATTGTTGTATGATCTAAGGCCTATTCTTTGACTAATTAAAGTGTTTAATTAGTAGTTTTAATCACACAATTAAATTATGATTCAAATCAAAATTTTAAAAATTGTTTGAATGTGATTCAAATCTGAATTTTAAAAGTTGTTTGAATGTGATTCAAATCTGAATTTTTAAAGTTGTTTGAATCATATTTAAATATGATTTTTTAAAGTTGATTGAATAATATTCAAATTTGATTTTTTAAAAAATGTTTGAATGTGATTCAAATCTGATTTTTTAAAAAATATTTGAATGTGATTCAAATCTGAATTTTTAAGGTTGTTTGAATGTGATTCAAATCTGAATTTTTAAATTTATTTGAATCATATTCAAATCTGAATTTTTAAGTTAAATATGAGATATTCAATTTAATTTAAGTATGTATGTTTTATTTAATTGTTAAATAGTGATATGCATGATGGATGATCATGGACTATAAAAGACCAATGTGATTGGATTTATTTCTTTTATGTTTCTTTAGCATTGTAAATTAATTAATTTATTTTGGGCATGTATTATTAAGTTTATAGTAATTTTTGGATTGTAATTTTATTTATTTAAGTTCTTGTAAATTCACCTTGGTGTGCCAAGGATTACTATGTAATATTGGATTGCAAGAAGTTCAAGGAGGTCAAGAGCATTGGTAGGACCAGTGGGAGGAATTCAAGATCAAGTGTTGATTATGTATTCCTTCAGCAACTCTTGTAAATTGAATGAAATGCACCTAGAAATGCCCTGATTCAATTCTTGGTGGCTCAGAATTGAATCCCTTAGAAAGTCCATGATCATACCATATTTACTACTTATCCATGAATGCATGAGATGTATGGGAATGTATGCAATTATATAATATATGCATGCTAAATGGATAATGTGCAAAGTGAGACCTTAATAGTAATTAGGATGACAATAAAATCTTCCAAACAAATGATTAAGTTGGAAATGCTATAATTAAAGTAATTATAACATAGGCTCTCCATTGGGGTAATTATTTTTAGAAATTTTAAATAGTTGCATAAGATGCAATTAATTTAAGAGATTTTCTTAAGAATAATTTTTAAGCATGAGATGTTGTAAATATGTAAATGGTTTGATGGCCAATATTGGATGTACCTGAGGACATTAAAATTATTTGCATAATTACTGGCTCAATGGGATCAACTTAACTAATGCAAGATAAGTCAATAATGGATGTATCTGAGATTTTGAGCATTAGGGGCTAGGTAAATGATTGAACCTCACATGAGATGTGATGAGCAAGGAGTTGCTCACTTATAATTTATTGTAATTCCAATAATGGATGTACCTGAGGATGATCAATAGAATTATAAGAATTCAATCACCCACTAGAAATCCATCCAACTAGGATTTCCGTTTTCTACTTTGGAAGTGTAGGATTCGCTAAGTTAGTGGGAGGACCAATTTGATTAAAACACCATAATCATTTTGGTTAATTACATGATACATTTACTAATTAATCTGTTTATTTTTGCAATTAATTTTCTGATAATAATGAGCACAGAACAACCACCACCATCCAATATCATTGCAAGCATACTTGATCGCAATAGGTTGACAGGACCTAATCTGTCTGATTGGCTAAGAAATTTGAAACTTGTCCTGAACCTTGAACATATAGGATATGTTCTAGATTCAAATGTTCTTGGTCCCTTACCTCCAGAGGCCACTCAAGAGGAACATGAAACTTTGGACAAGTGGAAGGAGCATGATATGAGAGCTAAGTGTTACATGCTTGCTTCCATGAGTAATGAGTTACAGAAGCAACATGAGAACATGCAGAGTGCGAGTGAGATCCTCCTTCACCTACAAGAGTTGTATGGTGAGCATAGCAGGAATGCTAGGTATGAGATATCTAGACAGCTATTCCGTATGAGGATGTCTGAGGGACAGAATATTGGGGATCATGTCCACAAGATGATTTGGCTGATTGAGCAGTTGGAACATCTTGACTTCAACATGGATTTCCAACTATAGATGGATTTGATCCTTCTGTCCCTTCCTGAGTTTTTTGGGAATTTTGTGACAAATTTCCATATGACTAAACAGGAATGCACCTTAGCTGATTTACTCAACATGCTGGTTATTGCCCAAAAGAATATGCCGGGTAATAAAGGAAAAGAGGTAGCTTTGATTGCTTCTTCTTCTGCTGGAAAGTCCAACAAGAAGAAGGGCAATAAGAAAAAAAAAATCTCAGATTCCTAGTCCTTCTAAGAAAATAGCTAAACAGAAAAGGAAAACCAAAGCTGATAAAGGCAAAGGAAAGTGTTTCCACTGCCAACAGGAAAGTGTTTCCATTGCCAACAGGAAAGTGTTTCCACTGGCCAGAGTATAGCAATCTAAATGAATGCAATGCCATAGTGAAAACCAACTCAAGTTCAAAATATATTTGGCACTTAAGGTTATGTCATGTTGTAGAAGATAGGATTACAAAATTGGAGAAAATGGGGATTCTATCCTCATTGGGCTCTGAGCCTACTCCAATTTGTGAATCTTGCCTTCAGGGCAAAATGACTAGATCACCCTTTGTTGGACAAGGGCTAAGGGCTGAAAATATTTTGGAGCTAATACATAGTGATATATGTGGTCCATTTAAGGAAATGGCTAAAGGCGGTTTTCATTATTTTATTACCTTTACTGATGATAAATCAAGGTTTGGGTATTTGTATTTGATGAAATACAAACATGAATCATTTGAAAAAATCAAAGAATTTAAATCTGAAGTAGAAAATCAAACAAGAAAGAGTATTAAAGCTCTTCGATCAGATCATGGAGGTGAATATTTGAGTACTGAATTTGATGAATACTTGAGAGAGCACGGCATTGTTTCCCAGCTGACTCTTCCAGGAGCGCCATAGATGAATGGTGTATCTGAAAGGAGAAATCATACCCTATTGGATATGGTACGTAGTATGATGATCTATACTGATATGCCAATCTCCTTTTGGGGATTTGCATTAGAATCAGCTTTGTATATTCTGAATAGGATTCCATCAAAATCAGTTTATTCCACACCTTATGTGATATGGCATGGAAGAAAACCAAGTTTTAAGCATGTTAAGATTTTGGGTTGTCCAGCTTATATCAAAAAGCTGAACATTGATAAATTGGAGACCAGATCAGAAAATGGTCGATTTGTTGGATATCCAAAAGATAGTTTTGGATATTATTTATATTTACCTACTTCACAAAAGGTTGTGATAAGTAGAGATGCCACATTTCTTGAACAACAGTTTGTTCAAGAAGGAGGTAAAGGAAGGCAAATAGAGTTAGAATTGGAAAATTCTGACCAACCAACAGATCAGATGGATATAGATCCATCTAGTCAACCTACACCCGTTGATAAAACATCTACAGTTGTTCCTCGTAGAACAACCAGGGTATCTCACCCACCAGTGAGATATGGTTTCCTTCATGAAGAAGAACAAAAGTTGTCTACTCATGAAGAAGTAGATCATGGAGATGATCCACTTACCTATAAAGAAGCTATATCAGATATAGACTCTTCAAAATGGATTGATGCTATGAAATCCGAAATTGATTCCATGTATAAGAATCAAGTTTAGGATCTTGTTGACCCACTTGAAGGTATTGTACCTATAGGGAACAAATGGATTTTCAAGAAGAAAATTGGTTCTGACAGAAAGGTAGAGACCTATAAGGCAAGGCTAGTAGCGAAAGGGTTTCGCCAAAGGCAAGGAATCGACTATGAGGAGACTTTCTCGCCTGTTGCCATGCTTAAATCAATTAGGATTTTATTAGCAATAGCTGCATACTATGATTATGAGATTTGGCAGATGGATGTCAAAACAGCTTTTCTCAATGGATACATTGAAGAAAACATTTTCATGGAACAACCTAGGGGTTTTGAATCCCAAGATGGTTCCAAGGTATGCAAGCTAAAGCGATCCATTTATGGGTTGAAACAAGCTTCGAGGAGTTGGAACATCCATTTTGATGAAGCCATTAAATCCTTTGGTTTTATCAAAAATGAGGATGAGCCATGTGTATATAATAAGGTTAGTAACAGTGCTATCACTTTCCTTATCTTATATGTGGATGACATACTGTTGATGGGTAATGACACAAGTATGTTGACAACTATAAAGGTATGGTTGTCAAATATATTCTCCATGAAAGACTTAGGGGAGATAACCTATATTCTTGGGATTCGCATATATAGAGATAGAGCGAAAAGAATAATTGATTTATCCCAAAAGTTTATACTTGGAAAAGGTGTTAAAGAGGTTTAACATGCTTGATTCCAAGAGAGGATTGTTACCAGTGAGACATGGTATCCATCTTTCTAAAGAGATGTCTCCAAAGACACCTGAAGAAAGAGATAAGAAGGCTAGGATTCTATATGCTTCGGCTATTGGAAGTTTAATGTATGCAATGTTGTGTACTAGGCTGGATATCGCATATGCTGTTAGTTTGACTAGCAGGTATCAATCCAATCCAGGTTTGGAATACTGGATAGCTGTCAAGAATATCCTTAAGTACTTGAGAAGAACTAAGGATTTATTCTTGATTTATGGAGGTGGAGACTTGCAATTGAATGGTTATACTGATTCTGATTTCCAATCAGATATCGATGATAGAAAGTCTACCTCTGGATATGTGTTCATTTTTAATGGAGATGCGAGGTTGGAAGAGTTCCAAACAGAGCACATTGCAGATTCCACTACGAGGTCGAGTATATTCTCGCATCGATGTCGCAAAGGAAGTCGCTTTTGGATAAAGAAGTTCGTGATAGAACTTACAGTAGTTCCTTTCATTGAGTCAGCAGTTCCACTACACTGTGACAATAATGGAGCAGTCATACAGGCTAAGGAACTAAGGTCTCACCCAAAATCCAAACACATAGAAAGGCACTACCACATTATCAGAGATATAGTTGGGCAAGAAGATGTAGTCATGCAGAAAATAGCATCAGCTGAAAATCCAGCTGATCCATTCACTAAGCCTATGTCATAGACTCAGTTAGACCGACAACTTGAGAAGATAGGTCTAAGATATTGTAATGAATGGCTCTAGTGCTAGTAGGATATTGTTAGTAGTATGCCCTAGAGTATATCATTTAGTATGTATCTTGTACATATTTTTATTAATAAAAGGCATTTTCACTTTTCCATTTACATAATATATTTATGTGTAATAGAAAAGGTCCATTGATATTTTATTAAAAATATTATTCTTAAGTTGTTAAGAATATGAGTGACAATATTTCTAGCACAAAGTATCATAAATAGGTTCACAATCGAGGATACTTCATAATAAGGACATGACTTATCCAGAAAGATTGTATTCATGTTTGTTCCCAAGTTATTTATATGAGATATAAATAAGATGGAATGGTGAGTCTCATGCCATATAACAAACATGATAGGCACTTATACATGATAAGTAGGCCGAACCAATGACACTTATGACAAGCACATGGAGTTTACTCTTGTCAATGTTTTGTCATAAATCATATCAGTGCATATAATCTTTAGACCTGAGATAGCACAGTTATCTTGTATATAGGTAGTTTGAGTTTGATACTGCTTTCATACTTGTACTGTGTATGGGTATATGGGCATGTGTTGGCTCCTACTAGTTATATATGGAGGTAGGTGTTGATCAAGATGGAATCTGTTCCTCTAAGTAAATAGAGATAAAATCCTATGTTCATTTAATTGTTCTTAATGTTTCAAGTTCCTGGCCAGGACAAATAGATTTATTCAGAAAAAAGTTTCTGATGAGAAAATCTTTTTAATCAAGAACTGGAATTAAAAGAGAACATAATATTCATAGCAAATGGGGTTTGACATAAACCATGACTCCAGCTTGAGTTGGGATTTTGTAACAGAGAGATTCTAGTGCATGATAACATATGATTATAGGTTCATTTAAGGTAAACCTTATTACTAATTGGGTGTCCATGGCATGCTATGCTAAGTGTTAACCATGGTCTATGAGTTGCATAAAATGATTTAGAAAAATCATTTATGGTAAGAAAGAGTTCTGATGATATTAAGAGTTGATATCATGTCTCATTGCCAATTAGTGATGAGCCTAGTAAGTCACATACATACACAAGTTATCACCTATTAAATATAATTTAATTAATTAATTAAAAAGTTCAATTGATTAATTAAATAGGTTTGGTTTGCAATTAGATTGCAAAGTCCCTAGCATGACTTGAAATCAAATCTAGATTATTGGATGTATAGTATAAGTTAAATTTATATTTAAAGTGTTTAAATATGAATTTAATTAATGAGAAATTAATTAATAGAGATTAATTAATTAATTTATATTTGATATAAATTGATTAGAATAAGAGAAATAATTATTTTGGGTTAAGAACTCAAAATTAAGACACAGGGACATTTTTGTCATTTCACAGTATGACACGTGGCACCATGAGATGGTGACACATGGGATTACACGTAAGCTTGCCAAATGTTTTTTTTTAATCATGTAAGATGATTAAAATTAAGATTAAATATAGGTTTGACACTTGGCATAATGTGATTGGGTCAATTAAACCTAGAACCAATTAAAGGGTGACATGTGGCAAGGGTTTAATGTGTTGACCTAGCTATATAAGTGTTGTTATGAGAAAAAATGAGACAACCAGCAGCCACTCCTCCTTTGTCACACCATTTTGAGGCTCTCTATCTATTCTTCTTCATCTCTTATCAATTCAAAGAGATTAGCCATCAATCTCTTGAATTAAGAACACTAGAAATTATTTCTAGTATCCTGTTTACATCTCTAATCTCTTAAAAGGCAGAACTTGAATTTCTAATTAATAGAAAAAGCTTTAGAAGCTGTTCAAGGGCTGCCATAGGTGTTCTTAGTGTGGACAAGCTAGAGGGACAACATCTGGTGTCCTGAAGACGAATCTCAAAGGCACAGACACGCTGCAGTGCATCAAGAGGTTAGTGTAATCGTTCTTGAATTAATCTAGGGTTCTAAAATTAATCTGATTAATTTAAAAATCTTAAATGGCAAATACAGATCAAAAACCATATTAAAAGAGTTTTAATATGTTGTTTATCATTGAAATCAAATAGATAAAAATAAATCTTGCATGATGCATGTATCCCTAGGTGAAAATTTTTGAATTCAATGGTATAAACTTGTGTTTTTCATGCTTCCGTTCCTTCAGTAGCATCACTACTGCAATATATGGAAAAACCTGTCAATCAATGTCTTAACTTCAAAACTCTCTCTCTCTCTCTCTCTATGCATAACCAGATTGCACTTCTAAAACTAAGCAGAATGACAAGTCGAAAAACAATTTAAAACTCACTTGCACATTAGCTCCAGTCACAATGTTGGGCTTATCATATGGTTTGCCCTCTGCCTTTCTCTTGTTTTGCCACTTCCTTTTAAAAGCTAATCCAGCCAGCATTATTGCCTCTGATGATCCCACAGTCCCCACGCCGATTGCAGTTTCATCATCTCCAACAGGAGCATGGAGCAGGTGAGCTATCATATTCACACACCGATTCTGCAGGGCCAAAATTACGATGTGACAAACAGATCTCGTATCTTCAAAGAAATTAAGCCTTGCCCATTAAATTACTAATTGCAATAAAATTTATCACAGAATGAAAACTCAGAAAGAAGAAATTTTGCCAGAATTACTTTTGTTGGATTAAGGCCCTGCCACCGTTTCTCTTTTCTCAGACTGTGTATTACCCCATAACTATAGGTATATCAACTTCTTTAAATAACCAAAAAAATAAGGGATTGTGACCATGGCTATTACAAAGCTGGCAACAATTCTTTACACAAATGGCATGATCTTTGTCATAGATATTTCAGATTAAACACATGCATACACAAGGAGTAGGGGGAAGGAACATTTACATTACACAGAAACCAAAACTTCCCAAATAGATATTCTCAATTACATAATTTACAAGTAACAATAGTAGTGAACGTGTTTCGACTGGGACATGTGCAGAACTCCAATCATATTTGCAAAGTGAAACTCAAGTTTGCAACAAACAAAGCAATAAGCCAATAGAACTTTAGTTTAAATATAGGAAAACATTTGTACACAAAATACACATGCTTCATTTTCATTTATTCTTATTTGATTGTTGGTTTGGCTACTGGAGTTGATTCTTGGGCAGCTTGACCCATTTCACTTTCACACAACAAAAAGAAAAAAAATTTCTATACTGTTTAGTTTACATAATAAATAATTACAGAATGAATAAAAAAAGGTCTAAATAAATAAACCTGGAGCTCAGTGGTAACAGGGTACTCATCCATATCAACATAATTCTTGTTCATAGAAGCCATAATGAGATCATTGCACTCAGGCTCCATCCAAGTGGTGACAAAAGAAGCCAAGTTAAGCCTTGGATTCCCATCCAGCATCAGCTCATCATTGATCACCTGATACGCTGCTTCCTTGGGCATCGACTTCTCTGGCATCTTAAACCTGCATATATATTATAAGACTGAGAAGAGGAAATTATTGGAAGGAAGAAAGAGAAAATAATGAAGGGTACCTTGGAACAGGAGCGCGAACATATCTGGAAGCAAAAGTGGAGTGCAGAAGCGCATCGGAGTCGGCAGCAATGGTGCTAGCGATGACCATCCTTGTTGAGTTATTCTTATGAGAATGAGAAGTGGATTAATATGCACAAGTATTCCTGAGAAGACAAGATATATAAAGAAGAAGCAACTGTTACTGATGGTAGTGGAAGAGGCTGATGGTGAGTTGCTTTCCAAAAGTGAAGGCTCATCGACATGATGATGAACCGATAGACACGTCGTGCGGTCCAGGCTCCATTGCCTGCCACATCAACCTCTTCACTGTTGGCTGGAACTTACGAGATGAAATTTCTTACCTAGTGTGAATATTTGATTAATAGAAAATCATTTAATTTTTTTAAATTGTTATGCATATTTTTTTTTTAAAATTATTATCTAATTTTTAAATTGTTATGCATATTAATTCTTATTTTAAAATTTTATATAAATTATAACATATAAAAATAAATTTTATAATGCAACCATTATAAGTTCCACCTTGAATACGGATAGATTTGTTAACTTTTGGTTTGGCTCTATTATCATATCAAGTGTCATTAATATAAAGAGTTAATTTGACAATAATAGAAGGCTTTGTAGCGTAATAGTATGAACCTATATTAATGCTTAGTTTTATTATATTTACAAGAAAATTGTTCCTTTTTTTATACATTGTTAATAATAATTTTAATTTCTATATTTTTTAATTTTAATATGTAAAAATATAATAATTTTTTAAATTAATTTTAAATTATTTATATTTTATTTTTATTATTTTGATATAAATTAAAGTTTTTTCTTCAAATTTTTTAATAAAAATTTCATAATAAAAATAAAAAATATGAAATATAATAGAAATATTAATTAAAATATATAATAATTTAAAGTTGATTAAATTATTTAAATATTTTCATCATTTTAAAATATAACTTTGTTTTATTTTTTTTAATATAACAAAGAACTATATTATATTTATTTAATAATATTAATATTATTCTAAAAAGTAATATTAATAATCTAAAAAGTATTAAAATAGTGCAAAAGAAAAAAAAAATTATACATATATATATAATATGATGAAATTAATAATTTAATTATAATTTAAATTAATTAAATAATTAATTAATAAAAAATAAAATTAAAAAAAACTATATTTTATAAATAATTATCACTTACCATAATTTTATATCCTTACGTAACAACACCAAAATATTTTTCCCAAGTGGTTTATTTATCGGAATAGAAAAATTAAATAATAATTTTTTAAATTAACTTTAATTAGCAAGCAAATAAGCAGCCGTGGTAAGAAAACGTATTAATTATTATAATATTAATTAAATTAATATTATTGAATTGATTCTCTTAGTCTAAAACATATGTATATTGTTAATACACATAAAATATAATAACTTCTCTTTCTAAAACTCTAAAATTCTCTATGAACTCACAATCAAGTAAAAAGGAGAGATTGCTTCTTATTACTGTCAATCCTTCCTTTCCTCCTTTAAAAATTTTTTCTTTTATCTTTTTTTTTATATATATATTTTTATATTTTTATTTTTTCACATTTTTAATAATTTTCTGATTTGTTCGCTTCTAGAGTCGGATATTGGAATTCAAAATGACAAAACGCATCAATATTTCATCATTTTAATCTGTTAAATTGTTAAACACATTAATTTGCAGCTCCATGTGAATTGTATTAAGGGTTTTGTATTTGTATCATTAAACAGACCATTATTATATAGATATAGGTTTATATATATTCATCCTTATCTGCATTATTTTATGCATTTTAAAGGATATTAGTTAAAAAAATTATTTAATTATTTTAAAATTTTATGATTTAAAATATATTCACTTTACTTAAAATTAATTTTTAATAATTTTCAATTAATACATTAAAAAAAAAGGAAAATTACGTAGGAACTGCTCGTAGATAGTTCATTCTATAACATCTTTACCGAGAGAGATGAAGCATCATCCCAAGCAAAGGTTTTCAGATTCAATTCCATCAGAGAATGAGTGAAAGTAAGGATTAAGGGTTTGAAATTTAATTTCCATCTAATTGACATATTATTTATTGTTAATAATATTTAATAAATATTAAATTTATATTATATAAATAATAATTTTATAAATTAATATTAATATTAAATTATTATTAAATTGAATAAATGAATTTTTAATATATTAAATTAATAATGATAATATCTTATAAATAAAATTTAATATATTAGTTTGTATATTAAAAATATGTTTATTTAACTAAACACGAAACTGTTTAAAATTTTAAATGTTTATAAATTTAAATTATCTTATAAGCATTATAAGTTTATTTTTATAAGTTAAATTAAATATGTTTCAATATAATTATATATTTTTATATTAAAATAATAATAAATAAATTTATTAATTATTTATAATTATCTTTAAATTATAGATAATATATTGTGATATTATTAAATTTGTCTACAATCACATGATACGCTAAATTCATATAAAATTTCTTTTAATTTAATTCGTTATTTAATCAACTAATTTAAATAAACATTAAGAGCTAATAATCAACTATGCCAATTGCCTTATCACTCTCTAATGTCTCTTTATTTTTCTCTATCACTAATATATTTATTAGCTACCATATCTTATTATAGCCTGAATTATCAATAAATAAATATAGATAGTGTACATTTTTTAATTAAAATTGGAAGTTAAATTTAATAATGGTACAATATTACTTAAGCACTCTAACAAAACTCATTATTATAAATAAAGAAATAAAATTCCAAATTTCCAGACATATCGGCAAGATATTTTAATAAAATAATGAACGGCTAACTACGAGGGAAAGCCATAGGAAAGGATAAAGGATTCATCAATTATGCAAGAGTTTCTTTCAAATGAAAAGGATCGAAGTGATGGACGGATGTCCATGTCCCGCACACAGGATGCCGTCCTTCGCACACAGATCTAGAAACGAGCAATGGATTCAAATCGAATCCAATTAAACTATAAACATTAAATCATTTATTTTAGAAATCAAATTAAATTAGGATAAATAAAAAATTAAATTAAATCAAATTATTTTATTTTCATTTGATTCGTTTCGATTTGATTCAGTTCAAATTGATCGATTTAATTTTTAATTAAATTTTTAATTAAATTTTTAATTTAAATTTAATTTTTAAATTATTTGATCTAATTTTAATTTTAATTTGAACATAATAACTATTAATCAATGAAATTAAATAATTTATATATATATATAATTAAATATAATTCATAATTTCCTATAAAAATAAATTAAATCGGTTTGATTTGATTCGATTTGAATATATAAAATTACTATTCAGTTCACTTCGATTTAATTAATTTTTTTCTCTTTAAAACCAAATTGAACTGAAATAATCAAAATTTTTATAATATAAAATTTAATCAAACCCATTAAATTTTAAAACTGAATTAATAAAATTGAATTGATTCGATTCGGCTTGATTTTTTAATTTGAACCGAAATCTGCTCACCCCTACACAGGTCTACTTTTGGTTAAGGTTCTTTAACTGTATTGGACAGTGGAGATTCAAATCTAAATATATTAAATGATTAAATTTTGAATTAAATTAATTTTTTAAAAGTAAAATGAGATGATAAGATTTCTTTCTTCTTTAATTAATAGTCTTGAATTTAGGCTTTGACCATAAAAGCACTTTTAAAACTTGGGCTGGAGTGCTTTACCACCCTTCATGAGCATGTCCAATGCGAATCTAAATTAATCAAATCAATAAACTTAAGATACTAGGTGATTTCTAAAAAATAAAAATTATACTAATTCAGACTAGATGATTAATATATTTGTAACATTACATGACTTTATGTGCTTTAATATGTTAACTAATTTTACTTAATTATTTATTAAAATATTTTTTTTTTGTAAATTTAAAACTTATTTAACATTAAAATTGAAATCTCCATTTTAAAAATGTTTTATTATTTTAAAATTTTTTAATTAAAATATATTAAATTTAATATAAATATATTTAAAATAATATTTTCTCAGTCATAACTCATATAATAATATCATACAAACCCTTAGTAATGAACAAATGATATAGTCTAATGCATTGTCTTGAGTCAAATAGAGATAAATGATATCGAGAATTCCATCTACTAAATTAATAGATTAAGCTTTAATCATTATCGATATATTATTTAATTGAATTAAGATATAGTTATATAAGATTTTCTACATTTATATTTAACTAGTTCTATTAAAAACGTAAGTACATTTTTATAATTTAATTAGTAATTTTTTATTAAAATTATAAGTTTTATTTACAATATGAATATTTTTAATTTATTACTAAACTAAAAAATAACATTAATAAATTTAATAATACTTAAATTACATTATTTAATTTTAGTTTTTATAAGTATATCTTATTTTGCCAATAACTATAATTGAATAAATTATTGAATTTTAATTTAATTATAAAATATATAAATTAATCTATTAAAAATAAAATAACAATAAAACAAATGATTTATTTAATTAAACATTTATGTGAAAATTTTATTTATTTCTTGTAGCAATTACATGAGCATTAAATATAAAGGTAGTCATTGTTGTATTAAATTTATCAAATAAAAAAGAATAAACAACAAAAACTATATATTAAACATTTACCATCAAGATACATTTATTCATCTAATTAAAATATTTCATGTTTCATAATAATTGTTTGAATTTGACTCAAATTTAAATTATAATAATTAAAATATAATGATAATAAAGGCGATAAGAAAAATAACAATTAGAAAATAAATTAATTATTGAGAGAATTTAAAATTTAAAATTATACCTTTCAAAATAGATTGTTGATAATGAATTTTAATTTTTATATTATGATTGTTTGAGAAAAATATAGAAAATAGTTTAAAAAATTATATAATTTTTTACAATTAATTAATTCCAAATTAAAATATAATCAACAATTTAGGAATTTATTAGAAAATAGGATTTCACTTAATTTAGAAATTTATTTTTTATTATCTTTTTAATAGTAGAAAACTATTTACAAAAAGATACAGAGAAAAACTCTCCTAAGATTTATTATTCTTTAATTGAATAATATTTAAATTTAAATAAAAAATTAATCTAATCAACAAAATCAGGAAAATTTATCATTATTAAATTCAACAATATATTTTTTTTCCATCCCATTATTCTCCCTTCATTCCCTCTATATATATATATATATATATATATATATATATATATATATATATATATATATATATATATATATATATATATATATATATATATATATATATATATATATATATATTTGTTACAAGAAGAACGTGAAAATATAAAGAAAATAAATATAAATTGAAAATGAATATAAAAAATAAAGAATAAGATGTCAACAAAAAGTTTATAAATAAATTTTTGTAAGATGAAAATTATTTTAGTGATTTTGTGTAAAATATTTTTCATTTTCCTGTAATACTTTAGTTACTAAAATATCATTTGATCGGTTAAAGAGAAAATTTTGATTGGACATTATATCTTCTATTTGTATTATATTAGAAAGTGGTTAATTTGATATATGATATTAATTTATATAACTGTTAAATTTTTTTTATTATTAATTAAATTATAATTATTGTCATAATTTTTCTATTATAAGAAATTAAGTATGTGATTTTATAATTATTTTAGACAATGAAAATGTGACTTTCATTTATATAGCTAATTACTATGATTCTTAGTTTTCTAGTGTCAATTATAATATAACTATTTTCTAGAATTTCTTTTCATCATAAGAAATTATGTGGATTTCACAATTATAATGAGCAATAAAAATTTGACTTATAGATTTGTATTTTGGTTAGTAATTAGTTTCACATAACATTTAATTTTAATTTATAATAGATGATCGACTCCAAAAAACACAAGATAAATTATATTGATGTTAAATAGTACATCGAATAAGGAGGAAGAGCACTAAAATATTAAGAGGATAAATGAGATGGGGATTGACGAGGGACACAATGGATAAATGAAAATATATATATATATATATATATATATATAGAGAGAGAGAGAGAGAGAGAGAGAGAGAGAGAGAGGTGGAAAATGAATAAAATGCTACTCGTCGCTTCACGTGAAATTATTTTGAAAACCAGCTTTATTATATTATATTTATATAGATACAATCTTATGATGAACCAGAGAATAGATAAAAATAAGCACATAGTTTTAATGCACCAATAAGAGACAAGATAGTATTATATACAAAGCTGGCTTTCTTTCTCTAGAACATTTTTCCAATTCCATCGTTCCTTGGAACTGACTCATCAACATCCATTCGAGACCAGTTTTTCACCAATGAAGCCATCTGGTCGACCTTGTCATACAATCCAAGAAGCCCACCGGTGTGTATGAATAGGATCTTTCTTCCCTCCCACTTCTTTGGATTCTCTTTCATGTCTTTCATCATTCCATAAGCTGCTTTCCCACTACAAAGATTAAACTAACTGTTAACTCAAGGGGACTTTCAGACTTTATGATCAAGAAAATGAATGCCTAGCTGATTTGGTGTTAAAATCACGACCATGCTAAGTATCTAGATTAAATTTGACGTCAGCCATTTAACCATTACATTCTCTCTTCTAGTAGGCTACCAGATACCAGTAATGGTCCTTGTTAATGCTAATACCTTGGATTGTATCGCATAGATGACTAACCATTCAGCATTCACAACCTCAATTGACTTGTCACAGTACGATACAAAATCATGCTAACTATTGCAGAATGAATTACAGGAATGTGACGGAAAAACTTGCGAGTTATGATAGAATGTGCTACCCTACCTGTAAACAGGATCTAGAACAACGCCAGTAGCTGTAGCAACTTCCTGGACAAACTGAAGCTCATCAGAGGCATTCATTGCATAGCCCAGACCTTTGGCCTACAGGAGGTAAGAAAATGACGGACAAGAATAGGATTACTTCATGTTCCATAGTCAAAATCAATTGCAGACACATTCCATGGAAGCATTATACTAAGCATGCCAGTGGTTTATTGGATGATCACAATCCATGGAACTTCTGCAACATGATTAAAACTTTCACTCCTGAAGTTTAACAAAATGGAATGATAATTGAATTAACCATTTCAACCATAAATTTCTTAGACAGAGAAACTAGATGATTTTAAAGCACAATGTCAACACATAAATATCGTCTTACAGGTGTAGGAATGCAATGACATGCACAAATTGAACACAATTCAAACTTGCAGTCTCTCTCTCTCTCTCTCTCTAAGAGCGAAAAGGCAAGCAGCTCTCTTTCATGGATATGTCTATGGCTCAGTGAGCCACAATCTGTCTGCTCTAGTAGCACGATCTCCATCCATCATCTATGTGCAACAATGCAACAACATGCGGACTCTAACTTAGCATTACAGTATTTTGACATACCAATATCATGACACCAAAAGGGGAGATAAACAAAGGATTCTCTGCTAGTGTGATGAAACACTCACATTTTGAATGTGTACAATGTCACGTGAGTTAACGCCTGCTTTGAGTCCCTCAATAAGGGCTTGAACAAAGTCATAAAAGTAATCAGGGTCATCACAGACAGAGAACGCATGAACCTATAATATAAGAATATGGGAGTAGAGTTAATTGACATGTAAAAGACAGAAACTGAATTTTGAAAAACAGAAGACATACTTTTGCCTTCAAAGCACCGAAACATGATCCTAGTGACAGACCAGCAATCGTTCCTCCACTGGAATCAACACCCAAAAAAATTACAATATTAATTTTATAATTTGCTGGAAAGGGATTCTTTCTGCATTATACGTATAGATTGATAACATTCTGATGACTAAATGCCATGATTGTTATCCGACATTCATAAGTAGTTGAAGTCCATATGTCATACATAAACTTAGATCTCATTCAATAAATTCATGTGCAAGACATCAAAATCATCATGGTTAAATTATTAACTTGTATCAATAGAGTAATATCTCTCAATATGAGAGTTTAAAGCCTCTCACTAGGAATCCCTTTTTCAAATTAACAAAAGAAAAAGAAGTAAGTCAAGCGGTGTTTAACCATCAATTTCAAGAGGTTCATCTTCCCACCTAAATGAGAACACTAGGGGTAACAATATGAATTTAAATTCTCTCTTTACTAATTCTCAAGGGAAGTAGGAAAGACTTGTGATTTATGATGTTCAAGTCTCAATTTTCAACTTTTCTTGGTCTTAAAGTGCGTATTGTGCATTTCAAATTTCAAATTTCAATCAATAAAAGTTTCAGCAGTTATGCCTCTCTGAAGCGTAGAAGATTTTACCTTATTCCTTATATTCACAGCAATCAGATCTGAAAATCTGCTACTAATTGTGTATTTGAGTTCTACCTATTCTTAGTATTTAAATTACTCAAAGTCCATCCTAGAAATATAACTTGCTGACATCCAAGATAGAGGAAGGAAATAGAAAAGAAACAGCATACTTTCAAAATTTAAGAGACAGTGTAGATAAGAACCTGCCACATGCTACAACAATATCATCAAATTTTAATCTGCCAGAACTAGCCTGAACTTGTTGCTCAATTTCCCTTATTGCTTCAATATAACCCCTGAATGGAATTCAAACATATAAATTAGATTATTAATATAATGATATAGAAAAGACAAAACAATTAAAATAAACTAGCAAATAAAAAACTAGAGAACTTTGATCTTAAAAAATAACAAAAGAAGCAAGGTGCACAGTACAAAAGCACACACATACATAATAAATTTCCCTAAAAGGGTGGTTTTTGACTTGGCTTGAGCAGATATGAAAATAAAATTGAAGAAAAGGCCTAGCCAATCAAGCTTGAAGAAAAGGCCATATCAGGAAAGTATTTCACGAAGAAATGCCCAATACATTATTAGGGAAACCTTTCCCATTGAGAGAAGAAAAAGTAGTATAATCAACTCTTTCCTTCTCTACAGGGGTGAATCTAGGGTCATGGCCCAAACTTGTTGAAGGAATAGCAGACCTATCTCCTTCCATTACGTACCAAACTTCTTGCATACTTCTTGTATTTGTTCTCTACAATGACAGATAATATAGATGCAATTATTGATCAACATTTTCTGAAGTTGGCCAACATCAGAGGAAGCAATTGAATGTTGGTAGACTTTCAGTTAAGGCCATATGAAGATGAGCCAATCTCTTCAAGTGGCTATTATGAAGAGGGAGTGAATTACAACCCCCTTGATGGAAATGTCCCATATTTATTTTGATGAATGAATTGTCATAATCAGCTATAAGAGATCAGTACAATAATATGTAAGAGTCTAAAACAGTACACAACTAAAGTAGTTACATCAACCGCTTTGCTAAATAGTTGAGTGCTTTCAGAGGACTGCAGAGATACACTGCTCTTAATAATTGCGAAGGAAGGAGAGAAAAATGAAGAGAAGGAAGAGAAAGTGGCAGTGACACAGCAATGACTGCAGTGAGGCCTTGCCTATGTTTATATTAATTTATATCAATTCATTCTATATTTCAACATTTTTTTTATTATAAATGTTAGATTATTTAGTACTGAAAATGGATGCTACATAAGTGCAACTAGTGCAAGGTACCTTGCCTTTAGCAGTTGGATCCTTGATAAAGGAAGTGGAATGGGAAAGGCTCTGTGCTCTGAACTCTAAGCCTATAAACTTGCCTTTGCAAGTTGCTCAGTATGTTTTCCTCTCTATTCCATCTTTCCAAATATTTCTCTGTAGCTTTTTCCCTTCTTCTCCCTAATATTAGATATTGTGATAAACAAAAACAAAATGCAACACAACTAAACCCACCTCTCTTCACTTTTTGCTATGTATCTCTTTTCCTCTTACTTAACTACCTCAAATCTTTGAATCTAAACACAATTTTCCACCAACCCTCAAATCTGAGGATTTCTTTCCCTCTACAAGAATGTTAGTACTTTCTCCTACCATTGTTCATCATTTCCAAATCAAATTTCAACATTCTTTCCAATGGCTTGATTAAAGAATAGAATTGCAACCTGAAAATATCACCTCGGCAACTCTATTTATACATCAGATAATTAAAAGGATTTCAGAGTCACATAAAAAAGCTGATTTTTGTTGACTTGGTAAATGTATTTTTGTTTTGGAGCATTTTGGATCCTTGCATCAGAAATATTTTGAGACACTCCAGAGGATTGATATAGAATACAGCTTAACCAGTCTCACATGATGAAATACTGATCAGTTTATGAGGATCAATAATGTAATTGCAAACCTAAAACTGACATATCAAACAAGATATAAATTATTCACCTGAACTCACCAAGTTCCTATGGGGTTTGATCCACCAACGGGAATAACATATGGTTTTCTCCCTTCCTTCAGCAACTTTTCTTTTAAGATATTAGTGAGAGTCTGACAACAAAGGTTGACCAAAGACAATGAAACCTATCAATTAAATATGATCTAAAAACACATGCAGGTACCAATTCAAGTGAATAAAGGGAGGGAGGTTGCATGGGGAGAAACACAACAGAATTTGTGAAATAAAATATTGGTAGAACCATCCAAAACATTTGACAACCATAATTTTAATGTAACCATTTAAATGGAATGTTAGAGACTACTTCAAAGCAAAGGAAAATAACAGTTTACAGAGCTTGAAAATAAGCTAAATGATGGATACATACAATGTGTTACATTCTAAAAAAAGTATTTCACATTCTGCAACCCCCAAAAATCATAATCTGGGAGTACAGTCACGTGCACCTCTGAAACAAAGTTCAAAGAACAAAATATAGCGTATAATTGCATGTCTCTTTCTTGTCAAAACAACACATTGTCAAGTCCCAAACAAGATAAGAAAATATTCATTCAGGTGTGAGGAATGTGACCATCATTTACGCTCTGTTTGGATAATTTATGGGAAGGGAAGGAAATAACATAAGGAAAAATATTTTTATTTTATCTCCTTTAGTTTCTCCTTTTGTGTTTGGATGAAAGGAAAATAAATTTATTTTCCCTTGCTTGAAAAGAGAATGAGTGAAAGAAAAAATAGTTAAAATTACTATTTTACCCATACTTTATAAATTGTATTTACCATTTTACTTAATAAGCACACAAATAAAAAATTAAATAAATACTATATATATAATTGCACAAATTTCAATGCACAATTCCTCCTCTTTTATTATTTTCTCTCCCGATTGGAGAGAAAATAAATAGGGTAAAATAATTATTATTTTCCTTCCTCCTATTTTCCCTTCCCTTTCCAAACAAAGGAAAGTGAGAATTCTCCCTTATTTTCCACAACTTATTTTGCTTCCCTACCACTTTCCCCATATCCAAACATGGGGTTAGTGGGGTACAATCTCATCTAATAATAGAGGAGGTCTAAGCAAAAAATATCTTACTCTCTTTAAATATCCTTCTTCATAAATGGCTTTGAATATGACTACAAACTTCACTTACAAGCATATTTTATTAAAGGAAAAAGGTGTAACAAGGTTCAAAGGATCATAAAGCCTAGATGCAAGGCAAAAAACACATAACTAAGAGAGATAAGTTACACACACATGCACAAGCACACAAAAAGATGACTAATGCATATAAGAAAAATAGTTACACTCATAACATAATATAATTAGAATCTCAATATCGATATTTTTAGGGAAAAAAAAGGATGTTAAAGAAAATCTTAAAACTATGATCTTACATTCCTAGTAAATAGCAACAATCCTTAAAACATCTCCAAGACAACTACTCATCATGCAAGCTAGAATAGTTTGCAGCAGGTTCTTGTAGAAAAATTTGGCGCAAACAATGAGAAAAATGAGACTAAGAGGCATCTAGAAAAGGAGGAGAACAACAGGCATGAAAAGAATAAGAAAAATGAGGACTGAGAAGCAGAAAAGATAGAATGTAGATAAGGGAGTCTCAGGTAATTATTTTTTTGGATTATGTGAAGCAGAATAATAGACAGGGAAGGAAGAAAAAGGGAAAGACAAAGATGTGAAGAGAACCATGAGGAGCTAGAAGAAAAGAAAAGGAAAATTGATCGAGCAAAGAAGAGTAGTGAAGCAGAACAATATAGAGAGAGAGAGAGAGCTAATGGACCTGTTTCTGTGCAGAGAAACCCTAACAGCAGTTCTTTTCCTCCCCTTTGTGTAGAATGTTCTCAATTTCTTGTCTATTACAGGCTTCTTTCTTTTATTGTTTTAATTTGATTTGTTATGCATGAAAGAATAGCAAGCTCACAAACATAGCGGAAGCAATGGTAGAGAATTCTAGATGAAGTGACATTTTAAGAAAGAAAAGAAAAACAGATGTAAAATTAAATATTATCAAGGCAAGCCTATGTGTGTGCTTCCCACTTGACTTAAGCAGTTTGTGCCTCAAGTATGCCTTCCATGAGTACAATTATAGAGAAGGGTAATTGTTGCAATGAATGGTATCATGAATAACAGTATAACCTCTAAGGCTAGAAAATTTATACAACACAAGGATCAGAAAGTAGGTTAAACAAGCTGAAGAAAGAAATTACTAGGAAGAGAGCAAGATAAAAGATCCCTTCGAAAAAGATAAGGAAAAATACAATAGAAACCAACAGAAAAAATGAACTGCCAAAAATAAGAGTTTATCATCCTGTTGAACATCAATTAAATTGGTTCCATTAAAAGCTCTAGCTGATGATCCTCAATTCCAAACCAAGGTTATATGAAAGTTTAATGGAACAAAGATTTAGCAACAGATGAACTGATTTAATGGAGTGATGCTCAGCACCAGCAATCAGAGAGTTGAACAGAACAAAGAAAAGAATTAAAGCACAAGAAATACAGACTCAGGCATGTGCACAACCGAAAAAAGGTTAAAATTGCCTGCAAAATAATAGAGATAGAAAAACACTTTACTCCAATATCTTCTGAAAAATCTCATCTTAACAACACTGCTCAAATTACAACTGACCTCTGACACTGAAATATGAAACCTAGCATCATCACCTTGTATCCCCCTAAGCACTTTGATACCAGAAATAAATAAAATAAAAGTCAACTATCAAAATTAAAATGTGGCCTGGGTTACAAGGCAGCAATGCAAATAGCTCATTGATATATCAAGGTTCAGAAGGTAATGGCAGCAAAAGAAAAACACAAAGCTCACAGAAAAGCCAAGTAGAGGCACATGATGATAATATGAAATGCTTGCATGCAGAATAAGTGGTAAATTAAGGAGCAACGACAAACCACACTCCCAATTTGTGCATATTCTTCTTTTGAAATAAGTTGAACATGAGCTCCAATCAGACGTTCAACCAAGAGATTGCCCGTCAATCCAGGATCTTGATCCACAAGAACCTGCAACTCATCCAAAAAAATTCTCAAAAAAACAACGGAAACAATAATGATAACAAATACCAACTGGGGTTGGTTCAAATGGTAAAACAAGCCTTAATTTGCAAGTGGGAATAGGTTTCACTTTAACGACCCATAAATAAATATATAAATAATAAACAATAGACGTGAAAAAAAAAAATGGTAGAAGAAATGACCTTGGAAGTGCGAAGTATAAGATAACAGTCAAGATTAAGGTACTTGGCAGCAACAGCAGTGGCACGGCAGTGGTTGCTCTGAATGCCTCCAATGGTAATGATACAGTCAGCGCCATTAGCCACTGCATCGGCCATCAAAAATTCCAACTTTCTGACTTTGTTACCACTCAATTGCATGCCCGATAGATCATCGCGCTATATAAAATCAAGAGAAATATATCAAAAGTTGATAAAATTAAAACTAAAATAAAAATCCGTCATGTATTACCTTCAACCAAAGCTCAGTGCCATTGGGCAAATTAGGAAGCTTCCATGGATGAATAGGAGTAGGAAGATGACCAAGAGAGAAGCGGTGAGGAGGAATGGGATTGAGATGGGAAGCCCAGGAAGGAGGAGTGTAGGGTTTTTGAGTGAGAAAATCCAGAGAGCTCTTGTATTTGTTGTTTTCGTCCAATTCCATTGTCTGAGAGTGAGAGATACCCAATATTGATCGGATGATGAGACGGGGTTTGGGTCTGAAGGAGCTCTTAACGTTCAAGGGACAAAAGTACCGATTGCACAGCATCTGTCAGTATCTATATTCTACAGGAATGTAAATGCCATTGGAGGATGGACTAGCTTTCTTAATAAATCAAACGAAAAAAATAAAAAAAAGACTAAATTTTTAAAATTAGAGTAATTATATCTAAAATTTAAAATTGATGTAAGTAAATTTAAATTTTATTAAAGAAAAAAGTCGATACTTTTTTATCGTAGATAATAAATAAATTTTTAAAAAATAGATTTAATATTCCAAAATTTATTTTTTAAAATTTTTTCCACCATAAATTATAACTAAATATCAAAATTAATTTAAGAAAATTTAAATTTCGTAATAAGGAAGCGAAACAAAATATATTTTTGTTATGGATAATAAAATTAACTCAAATAACAATTTAATACTCTAAAAGCTAAACAAAATTTGGGTGTTTAATTAATCAATTGAAGTAGAGAAATCTAAGGTAAAACACTGATAATCTCAACTAATATGAATGTATTGAAAGCCAAATCATACAAAGCGGGTACTAGAGCCATTCTTAGACTTTCTATACACGATATTTGAATGGGGAAAGCTTATGGGAGATGAATGTTGCTTGGGGTGGAAGTGGAATATGTCTGTGATTTGGCTCAATTTATATGGTGATTAATGTTCCTTTAAATGACCACTGCAATGTAAATAATCAAACGCATGCAGTGATCTCTCCACATCCAGCCAAGCTTCGGATGCAGAGCTCGACATCTCCACCACAAATCTTTGATTGAATTTGTTTCTATAAAAAATGACTGGTATTTTTTATGAAAATTATTTTTTTAAAATATTTTTTCATAAAAATATTTTTAATTATTTAATTATAATATTAAATTAATTATATATTTATATCATGTATATATAAGTAATTTTATATTTTAATAAAATTATCAAAATTTAAAAAATAATCTCTTTTCTATTGATTTATTTATTAAGAATGCTAAACACAAAAAAAATACGAAAAATATTTTTTATAAAACAAATGAAACCTTCATTGTATTCTTCTTTTGGAGGGATGATTGTTCTCATTACATTGCTGATCCTTAACATATTGTTTTGGAAATTTGTTAAACCTTTAAAGAGAACGAAGTTTGTACTAAGAAGAAATAAAAGGCAGAAAGGTAATACAATTGAGTGTTTAACATAATAAGCCATGTAAAGTTGAAATTTTTTATACCTTAATGCAGCTTCTGCTGATTTGTTGGAGTGGTACCTTCTGACCATAAGCTATTTTGACCTGCACACATTGAAGAAGGCAACTAAAAATTTTCATCCTACTAATCTTCTTGGAATAGGTGGATTTGGACCTGTCTAGTGGGTAAGTCATACTAAATCTAAAATGTCTAGTTCAATATGAGACATTAAAAAAATATAATATAATAAATTGTTCTATTTCAATATGACTTATCCAACGTCTTATCAAACGAAACTTAAGTTTACAAAAGTGAAAAATGCTCTCTACATAGACGAGGGAGTAAACATATATGTAGATAGAAATGATAAAGAAAGTTTTTTGGATTTTGGCATGGCATGGTGTCGATATGGGCTCAGACGTGTTTCCCCAGACCCAGCCTATCAACTAACAATTGATTTGAGACTCTCTCTGATTGCGGTACTCATCTTTATAAGCTTTTGTTCCTGCACAGCCTCTTTTATCTCAGGGATACTTAAATCCTTGATCGATTCAGCTACAGTTTTCGCTTCTAGCTTCATTCTATCTCCTTACAACTGCTCTATATTTTTTCATCTTTTCTGTTTCTTCTCCTTTCTTACGGGAAGGAGATCCATGAGAGAAGAGAGAATGTTGCCGCTCCACAGGAATGGCCAAGAGAAAAAGTTTGAATGAATCTCTTTATTCTTTACTAAGAAATTCTTTATCTACCTGAATCTGTGTCACAAGGAATTGTCTTGATACTCATCCCCCCCATATTCTAATTCTCCACTGACAAGTTTAATTTGCAAGAATACAGCTTCTTACAGGTCTTGGTGCTGAACATATACCGGAAAAAAAATTTTCAATTTCCATGCGAGGTGTATTCTGGTCATGTCCTTGATGGTTTCTCTCTCATTATTAAGAAGATGAAGTCACCTCATCCTTTGAAAAGGATCTTTCTTTTCAATAGCCACTTCCACCATCCGTCCTAAGGGCTTCCAAGAACCCAGATTCCATAATAATTTTATTGATCAGATAATTGAAAATGGTTTTCTGGTTAAAATAAAGCCAATTCTTCCTTTCCAAATGGCAAAGAGGTTGCTCCAGCAAAGCACGCCTTCCTGAAGGTAGGATCAAAAGCACCCATTAACTCAATCATAGCATGGAACAGATTCACAGTAATCACGTTAAAAAGACCAGAAAATGGCTCAACCAAAGCATGATTGGCCTTTTCTCTGGTCTGGCTCCAACGTTGAAGTGCAACATGTGCAAATCCTGCCCACATGTATTCAAGTAAAATACAGCAAAGAGCGTGTGAGAAATACTCTTTCAATGTATCTTTGAATCTGAAGTTAACCAATGTCTTTCTTTTTTTTTTTTTTTGGCTTTTTCTTTTTAATTCAAAGGAGGCCTAACAAGCTAAATAACAATTGGTAAGCTACACAAAAGGAGGTAACCCTCTCTTTTAACAACTCTCACCAATGTGTATTTCATTTCAATAAAATTGTATTAACCATGTCATTCCATGTCATTTAATTCTCATTCCCAACCATTTTGGAATGTCAGTTTTAACATCTTGGTAAATTGTGGAACTTAGCAAATTCCACTATATGGTCAGATTATAAATGTCACAAATTGCAGGTTTTATCAATGATAGCACACAGGTATTACCAAGTTAAACTCTAATGCATATTAAGTGCACTAATGGAGTATTTTCAAGAATAACAAAACAAATAAGAGTAAGTAAATCTTCACTGAAACTATACAAATCTCAGCTCAATTTAACCAAGCAAAGTTCTACTAAATGCATTGTAACATAGAGAACTATGATATTTCAATTGTTCAAAGTAAACTCAAGAGCACATTAGTGCCAACCAATATCATTTAGATGATAATTGACACAAGACTAGCTGCTTTTTGTGACTCATGACTGGTGGCGCAAGATGCTTTTGGAATTGACATCTTCATTTCATAAAGCAGGTTTGGCCTACTTTTCAGAAGAGCCTCAATTTGTTGCTTTTCTCAAAAGCAAGTAAGAAGGCAATTTCGCATCCCCCACAAAAAATTTAAAAATTAAAATAAAAAGACAGGTGGAATTACAATGCCAAACAGATCTGAATATTTTAAAGGCATGCCCATGAGTCAGCTTTTTTAGAGACATTGGCCCAAAGCCATGCTCCATGTCTCACAGACAAGACTCCTTCATTACACAATTTTTGTCCAGATCATAGGTCAGTAAGCATGTGATTTGAGTGTTAGCTTTAGCTACAATCTGCCAAAAGATTTTTGAATCTACGTTAAGGAGATCCAAAATGCATTGAGATGAAATTGATGCACTAACTACAAACATTTTTTGAGCTAATTAAGGAAAATAAGAAACAGTGAAAATAGAATTGAATAGAAAATACAAAAAGCCAAAAGTCATATAAGGAAGACACAAGGGGAGATGCTGATGATCATAAAGCAAACAAAACAAATGTCAGCAGACAATAAACCACCATATAACAGACACACCGCTTGTACTTCAACGCATGTATGTAGTTGTGGGTATTACAAAACCCTGAGAATGACAGAAACATATATTGCAAATAAAGTGAAGCAAATGGGAAGTTTGGAAAAGCGGAATCCATGAAAGTTTCATGTTCTAAATTCTTTTATATTCACCTCAATCATTATAAATTAAAAATATAAAAGCAAGAATAAGATTAAAAGCAGCTACAGGTCTTGAGAATACTGGCTGCAGTTCATGGGGCATCTCACATTTTACAAAGAAACAAATTCCATTGATTGAGTGGCCCAACACAGTGATGTATCAATTTGTCTTTTTAACAAATAAGATTGTTAGACATCTCACATGGATCAATTGCCTTGGCAGAATCTCAGCCAAAGATAACTACTAGGATCAGTGTGCATTAAATACAGTTGCCTATTATCAATCAACCAATAAAATCAGCAGACTATTTACTGGCAATTTGAGTGGCCATATATGCATTTCCTGTAAGGAAGAAGATATCGTATTGAAATTCTTTTGGTGAGCCAAGATGCACTATACTCCACTATTTTTGTGGCATCAACCTAACGTTACAAAAGAATAGGAAAAAGAAAGGAAAAAAAGGAAATTAATAAGATTTTACTTACTCAAAAGTAGGTTCCACTCAATTACAAAAGCGAAGTGAAAGGATAATCTTGCAAGTACACCAGAGCCAAAATCATCTGCATGTGTATAACCCTCTTTGAATGCTTCTTCACACTTCATAATATCATCAATAGAGGAAAAAATGGAAATCCTAATGCAAAATGGATCTAAATTCTCAGGAAGAAATGCATCTTACTTTTTTATTGTTTCTCTGTTCTTAATGCCCATAAATCCTACTGATATATTATAGGTATGCCCAATTCATTTCTTACCCCCTCCAGGAAATTTAAGATGTCTAATTCATCTGAAGTAATAGACAGACAAGAAATGAAACTCTGAAACATAGGAGAAAGAAATGAATAAGATGATTCTTTATAGTTCAGAGATTCTGCAAATAAACTAAAAATGTCATCCTCCTCAACTATAGATGTTGAGGGCCTTCTCACAATAAACGGTGATGCCTCTCAGTAAAGTCACATGAAAGTTTTAAAACTATCCTCACTCCAACCAAAAATCTTTCTTTGGACCAAAAGAGATGGCAAAGGAGCAAATTGGATGGCAGTAGTTGAAGGCCTAAAAATGCCTTCTGACAGATAGTTAATTGTAATATTGGCTATACATAAGTGTCTCTCTGGAATAGATATCAAAGGGTTACAAAGTAGCATTTGACTAAGTACTTTTGTCCACAGCTTCTTCAAAAATACAAAGAAAGCTTCAGACAGATTCCTTGGGACCTTTTCCGGTTGCTCAAGGTTGCAGATGTTAGTTACAGAATAAAGATATTGTATCATGAAAAATTGATAGGGTGTCTATCTTCTTTAAATTCTATCCTGACAGAAGCTACACTTCTGTTGTCCTTAGTGCACAAATAAACCAATGTTGAAGAGAAAGGAACCTGAATAAATCCAATCCTAATGGACATTAAGTTATTATAGTAGAACAGAATATTTCACCATCAAATGTTCAAGAAATCCAAACACAAGGGATAGACATTCATTCAAGAAATTACATGCTTAAGCCATTGGCACTCCAGTATAGAAACTTTAGTCTAATAAACATTAACTGGACTAACCTAATCAATAAATATAAATTTTGCTTCCAATTGGAGGATTTATCACCTTATTAAGAAGCCATTAAGCCTCCAACTTTGGCTTTTGGTATTCCTGCAGCTTCACATGCATAAACTGCTGCTTCTTTCACCATCAATGCTAGATTATAAGATCAATGAGATAGAAAGGTTGTCCTATATTTTTTTTTAGTATCAATGTTAGTTTTGCTCACTCTTTATATTTTTCTATTGATTTATTTATGTAATCATAATTGTTCAATATGATAACTATTATCTTTACTATAATATGATATAATTTAATAAATAACATTATATATTTAATTTATTATATTATATTTAAATAAATACCATGATCAATTATAAAACTTAAAATTTTATATATATATATATATATATACATGCTCCTCTTGATTTACATTTTTATAGAAAAAGAAATCTAACTGCTCACAATTTAATGAATTGATCATTGGATATATAAAATTTTGTTTTAAGAAAATGATATTATGTTCTATATCTATAAATATTGGCCCCCTATAAAAAAATTTCTTGCTCACCCCTGATCATGTGGCTATCCATATAAGAGTCATTATGAATAATATTAAAGCATAATTGTTGTTTATGCTACATGAGCATCAAATAAATATGGTTTAATAATATTAGCAGAAAAAAGGTACTAAAATGACAATCAATTAAACTTCATTGGATACTTTTTTTTTTTGGGATAAATATGTGCTATATTCTAAGACAAAAACTCATAGTCTTCTCTTGCCTATCTAAGATGCTACAGTTACCTGAAAGGTTTCCAGTATTGTTGTTCAAAATAAAAATAAGCAAATAGAGAAACACAAGAGCCAACTGATGAGGATAGAGAGAGAGGACCTGAAACAAGGTAGGAAGGAGAAGATTTGGAAACCATGCTACAAATATATTTTCCCGCCTGTGAATTTAATAAACATATAAGCATTTTTTTGATAATGAAGCAGACAGAAATACTGACCCTCCTATGAATTAAGTGATACAAACAGCAACGTCCTACTGCTCATAACTTTCTTTTGCTTCTTCTGCAATTTACCACTCATCCACATGTGGGATGCTTATTGGCAAAACTTCAATTTCTAAATGCTTAACAAAAGTTCAGTGGATTGAGTAGGGTAGGCAATTTCTCATGCGTTAACCATAGCATTCTAAAAACATGAAGGTCAACAAGGATATGGTCCTCAATGGAAAGGTAAGAAAGGATCAAAGGATATGGTCCATAGCATTCTAAATACATGAAGGTCAACCAGGATAGGCTTTGTTTGGATAGGGTGAAGGAAGGTTAATAAATGGAAAGGTAAGAAAGGTAAGGAGAAGAAAAAATAAAGAAGATTATAATAAAAAAAATCATATTTTAAAAAGGCTGAATTAATGAAAAGGTAAATAGGGAAATATATATTCCTCATATTTGCAAATGAGGTGAAGTAAGATTAAATATAAATATGCAAGAAACAAAATAATCATAACTCTCACCTACCCTCCCCTCCTCCTCCTTACCCTGCCCTCCTTATCCCTCCTAGCACCCCAAATGGGCGTAAAGAAAATTGAGATTTGAGGGGCAAGGGGCTTACCCTTGCTTACATACCCTCTATGAATTTAGCTCATTCCAAACAGGGCATATAAGTTAATTTTCCTCTTTACCTTTTTTTTACCCCTCCTTCACCCTCATCCAAACAGAGCCTAACGATCCATTTGCCAAGAAAAGGACATCCAAACCAACTAGACTAAACAAATGCAGCTACTCATACTGCACTGATGAGAGTACAGAATTGACAATCATAACTGGACATGTTTGAGTTTTGACAGCCACATCATTCCTAATAATTCCTTGATTCAGACATAAAAAACAGAAGAACATTCTTTAACCACAACTTTGGGGGTGTATCTGAAATAGCACCCAATTGAAGAAGCATAATTAAAATACTCACATAAGCTTCTGTAGAGCAGAGAACTCCAATAACCACAGCCTTCCAACGGAGACAAATCCAGAAGAGCATTTCACGCAGCCATTGAAACTCTCCTAATGGAACTCCTTAAAGCTGAGATAAAAAAACTTCACAATTTCAATATCCAAAGCAATTCGTTCATTCATTTCCAAGGACAATAGCGAAGCGGGCCCCACAATCTTTGCGGTCCAACAAGCAGTGTCTGGACACCGCCGCTATCTAAGATACAATTTTAGTGAATTAAGATAAAACAGGTATAATATATATATATATATATATATAGAGAGAGAGAGAGAGAGAGGACTGAGAAGATTGGGGAGCAAAGAGAGGATGAAAAGGGGAAGAGAATTTAAGGGACTTTGAGAAGAGAGTTAGGTCGGTTTCCATGCTTGCAGAAGGTTGCCAGTATATGAGAGAAAAGATGGTATGTTCATGGTAATGGAAGAGGTTTCAGATTTGCTTATCTTCCTTTTGCAGCACGTCTTCTTGCTCCCTTCTGCCTTCTCCATTTCTTCTTCTGCTGCTATTGCACTGTCCAATCCCCAAGCCCAATTGCACATCTTCAGATTTTTAAATTATCCATTTTTAAAATTAAGTCCTCTTACTTTTTTATTTACTCAACGAGTCCATGTTTGTACTTTCAAAAATGCATTAAACCTTTATTTGTTTAGAGGAAAATGAAGAGAAAACACAAAAGAGAAATGAAATTTCTCAAATATAGTAAATAAACAAAAAAAAAAAATATATATATATATATATAAATTTTTTATTAATTTAAAATATTTTTTTAATTTAAAGTGACATAAAAAATAGAAAAAATTAAATAATATTATATAATAACAAAATTACAACTTATAAAAATTAAATAATTCTATTCTAAGGAAAATTTTAATTCCTTTATTTTAATAAAACACTTAAATAATAATTTTTTTTATTTTTTTATTTTTCCTCTTTAATTTCCATCCACAACTAACCCCTTGTTTGGATCATAGTAAGCCATGATTTATTATTATAGGGTATATTTTTCAATTCTGTTTGGAAAGAATGGTGACATTCCATAAGTTTTTCATAGTTTAAAAATTATGAGATTTGTCAAGTTTTTGAAACCATCAAATCAGCTAGTAAACATAATTTCACTCATTTTTTTTTTCAAAATTACCTATACATAATTAATAAAATTATCTCTTTATCCTTTAAAACTATTGTGCACACAGTGAGAGAAAACATAAGAGATTTTCTTATCTCTGTTAGATTATACCAAGGTTCAGCTGTAAGCCCTTACCTTTTTACATTAGTTTTAGATGAATTAACGAAACATATACAAAAAAGTATCCCTCGGTGCATGATGTTTGCAGATGATATAGTTCTGATAGATGAGACGCAAGAAGGAGTCAATAAAAAGTTAGAGCTTTATAGAAGTACTCTAGAGTCAAAGGGCTTTAAGTTAAGTAGAACAAAGACAGAATATATGCATTACAAGTTTAGTGAAGGCCGAACTGGTGATAGAGAAAGAGTTAGTTTGGATGGAGTGATACTGTCCCAAAGTAATCACTTTAAATATCTCGGCTTAGTCCTTCGAGTAGATGGGGGATGTGAGGAAGATGTTAATCATAGGATTAAAGCCGGATAGTTAAAGTGGAGACGTGCCATGAGAGTTTTATGTAATCACAAGATTCTCAATAAGTTGAAAGGAAGATTTTACCGTACAGCTATACAATCGGCTATGTTATATGGTAGTGAGTGTTGGGCACTGAAGGAGTCATATGTGTCTAAGATAAGAGTTGCGGAGATGAGAATGTTAAGGTGGATGAGTGGACATACTAGACTAGATAAAGTCCATAACGAGAGAATTAAAGAAAATGTAGGAGTGGTGCCAATTGAGGATAAGTTGAAAGAAGGGAGATTGAGTTAGTTTGATCATGTGAAGCTGTAACACCCCTATGTTCAGTAGTTTCATACATTCCACTGTTCCGGTGACCAGTACCTGCCTGGACAGTTGGGATGTGTAAAATCATATTTAAGTCATCTAGAAAAGCCATGAATGAAAAATAACAACAACTAAATGAAGATGAAATACAAATAAAAAAAACAAAACATAAAAAGTTAAATGAGCATAGGCCACAGCGATGGGTGACCGAAACAGGAAGTGACTGTGAGGTCAGTCTCTGCCCTATTTTTGAGTGGGATCTTATGGCACCCCAGGCCTAAGAATTATTGCGAAGCTAAGAGTATTGTTAAAACCACAGAAAAGAACCAAGAACCAGTTCAAAAATTTGAACTAGAGTTCTGAAAGCAATTTAATACTATTGGAAAAATGGATTAGACCGGTAAAGGGTAATTTGGTCAATTCACCCTTAGAGGTAACTTTTGGCCTAAATGTCCAATTAAATATAGGAAATTAATATTTTTAAAAATAGATTAAAAGAGGAGAGGTTTATGGAAGAAAATGAAATAGGAAAAGGAATTTATGACATCATCCATGATGTAAGGACGATCTCATAATAAATTATAATTTTAAATTAGAAATGTGGGGATAATTTTCAACATAAAATGACAAATAAAAAAAAAGAAAATCATTTTACGTTTTCTTCTTCTCCCACCCGTCCACTCTCTCTCATCTTTCTCTCAATTCTCTCACAAATCCTCCATTGAAACTCATTTAAAGCTTTTCTAAACCCTAATTTTTGTCATGAATTACCTAAATCCCTTACTTAAAACTTGTGTTTGAGCTTTGATAAGAGGATTGGAGCAAAAAGAAAGAAGAAATTTGTAGAAGTAGAGCTTTGGAAAAATCTACCAAAGAGGTTAGTGAAGATCCTTTCAAATTTCTCTTTAAATTCATCCTTAGACATATAATTGAGTGAGAATTGTTTGGAAAACAAGAAAAATCATGCCTATATGGAACCCATGAGTTTCGTCCAAGTTGAAGTTGGGTAGGGATTTGATGGACTTTGATTGAATTAAAGGTGTAAGCGAGCTTGATTGAATGTGTAAATGTGTTTTATATACTTTGATTTAATGAATTGTGCTAATGAGTGAATTTGGGTTCTTGACCAATGGGGAATTTGGGAAAAAATTTTGGGATTTGGTGAATTGATACAAATTGACCTAATTGAGGCTTAAATTGGTCAATTGGTGTGAATTGGAATATGATTGAATAATAGAAACTAAAGTTGAATGATGTATGTGTAAGGGTCAATTCTGGCAGCTTGACCCATGCCCATTCAAATGAGTATAACTGAAATTTGTTACTCCAATTTGTGTGAGGCTAATTTGTCATGACCCAACCTATGGGCCGGACCGGTACTAGGATCTGGGCCAACCTAAAGCCCCTGAGGCCCGTAGTAAGCCTAATTATTCCTTAACCCAACTCTAAAGCCCATTTGGACACAATTTCAAGAAATCAATCGGACAGAGTCCGGCCATAAAATGGACCTTCCAACGGGGAGTTTTTGACTCACCCGACCTGTAGACACAATATATAATCAATTGGGGAGCTCAGCTCACCCTCCACATACTCAATGTCATAAAAATAAATGGGAGCTCAGCTCCCTCATCCAGTCCATCAAACAAGCATATAATTATACGTTTACAGGTCCAACATGATAATTATATTACAGACCCAAATCAAATAAATACTTTTAACACATGCGAAAATTCTAGAAGTTAACAGAATTATACAAACATTATTAAACGACCTGTGAGGGAGAAAAGCATGTTAACCTCAAAATATCCTCCTATGGCCTGGAAAAATATTGAACAGGAGTAAGCGTTCGACTCAGGGAGTAAAATATCAATTTTAACCATAATCTCTATAACTACCTAAAACTAATGCACCCTGTAGAGTGAAATGTAACATCAATAATATTTTCACATCATGACATCAAAAAGGTAATTTAGAGCACTCACACACCCAGTAATATCAATCATAATATATGGGAGCTGATCCCCTATACAGCTCTCTTAAATCCAACCTGAGTTAGCGAAGAACTCAGCTCGGACTTCCACTTAATAACCAAATCGGGGTCCCAGCGAAGAACTCAAGCCGTGTCTACCCCGAAGGACCGGGTCCCAGCGAAGATCTCAAGCCGTGTCTACCCGTCCTATCCATAGTCCACACCATATCACACGCATGCCAACGCACGCACACTGCTCTAAATTACCACAACAACATCCATGGCACTTTAACAGTTGTGAATGCAACATAAAACGTGCCTAGAGTTTAACTACATAGATATATACATATAAGTGATGCATGGGCATGCTTGAACATATAATAATATCGAAATTACAATTAAAATTAATATTTTACTTACAGACTTGACAGCAGTTATTGTGGTGGCTGGGCGGAGGAAGAAGGCTGTCCCGGCTTACCTGACAATTTTATTACAACCATTTAATAAATTTGACTCAATACAAACAAAGAAAAAGATCAAATACGTCCTAAGTCGTGCCGAAAATCCGACAGAGTTTCCCCTATACCTAGGACCTACCCCAACCTGCAAAAAGGGCTCAAAACACACTTCTATATTCACAACCTATATATTCTCAACTCAATCACATCACACAGCCCCTCCTGGGCCCATCCAAACAGTCCTCAATCACAATATGTAAAATTACAGTTTAGTCTTTATAATTGATCATTTTTGCAAAAACTGCCCAAATAAGCTCTAAAAATTCTAAAACTTTGCCCCGCGGTCTTTAGCAATATTGCTGTCACGACCCAACCTATGGGCCGGACCGGCACTAGGACCTGGGCCAGCCTAAAGCCCCCGAGGCCCGTAGTAAGCCTAACTATTCATTAACCCAACTCTAAGGCCCATTTGGGCCAAATTTCAAGAAACCAACCGGACAGAGTCCGGCCATAAAGTGGACCTTTCAACGGGGAGTTTTTGACTCACCCGACCTGTAAACACAATAAACAATCCATTGGGGAGCTCAACTCACCCTCCACATACTCATATCATCATAAAGATAAATGGGAGCTCAGCTCCCTCATCCAGTCCATCAAACATGCATAGAATAATTTTACAGGTCCACAATAAGAACTTATATTACAAGCCCAATTTAAATGAAGGTTTCTAACACATGCGAAAATTCTAGGAGTTCATAGAATTACACAAATATTGATAAACGACCTGCGAGGGAGAAAAGCAGGTTAACCTCAAAAAATATCCTCCTGTGGCCTGAAAAATATTGAACAGGAGTGAGCGTTCGACTCATAGAGTAAAATATCAATTTTAACCATAATCTCTATAACTATCTAAAACTAATGCACCCTGTAGAGTGAAATGCAACATCAATAATATTTTCACATCATAACATCAAAAAAGTAATTTGGAGCACTCACACACCCAGTGATATCAATCATAATATATGGGAGCTGATCCCCTATACAGCTCTCTTAAATCCAACCTGGTGCCAGCGAAGAACTCAAGCCGAACTTTCGCTTAATAAATCAAATCGGGGGTCCCAGCGAAGAACTCAAGCCGTGACTACCCCCCGAAGGATTGGGTCCCAGCGAAGATCTCAAGCCGTGACTACCCGTCCTATCCATAGTCCACACCACATCACACGCACGCCAACGCACGCACACTGCTCCAAATTACCACAACAACATACATGGCACTTTCACAGTTATGAATGCAACATAAATCGTGCCTAAAGTTTATCTACATAGATATATGCATATAAGTGATGCATGGGCATGCTTGAACATATAATAATAGTGAAATTAAAATTAAAATTAATATTTTACTCACAGACTTGACAACGGTCACTGTGGCAGCTGGGCGGAGGAAGAAGGCTGTCCCGGCTCACCTGACAATTACATTACAATTATTTAATACAATAGACTCAATACAAACCAAGAGAAAGACCAAATACGTCCTAAGTCGTGCCGAAAATCCGGCAGAGTCTCCCCTATACCTAGGACCTACTCAACCTGCAAAAGGGCTCAAAACACACTTCTATATTCGCAACTCATATATCCACCATTCAATCACATTACACAGCCCCTCCTGGACCCATCAAATCAATCATTCATCACAATATGTAAAATTTCAATTTAGTCATTATAATTGATCATTTTTGCAAAAACTGCCTAAACAAGCTCTAAAAATTCTAAAACTTTGCCCCGCGGTCCTTAGCAATATTACTAGGCTATTGCAAAAAGAATCATAATTTTTTGAGCTACCACGAATATTTTATAGATTTTTAATCCTATTTAAGCACTAGAAAATTACGAAAAAGTAAGGTTCGGGTTTACCTTTGCCGATTGGGACATCTAACAATGGGGGGGGTAGCCAAAACCTCGGTCCAATTCGGAGACTTTTCCAGAATCTGGTTCTGCCGGAAATTCATGCACTTGGCCAATCGTCGAATTCTGCGAATTGAGGATACCTACACGAAGCCCACAACACGGGGGTTAGTGCATAAATTTTTCAGAATTTTCTAAGCTCATTTAATACTCAGAAAAACACTGTGAAGTTCCGTGGGACCCACCGAAAAATGGTGTCGAAAAAATTCGAAATTTATGTCGTCGCGAAGCTCACGACAAATGGAGCGCTCTGGTACTCTCGGTTTTCTCGTGGGATTCACGGTTTGCGAGAAATCTAGCCCAAAAGTCAAAATGGGCTAAAAACTTCCCGAGCAAAAATCGGACAAACCGCTCGATGGATTTCGGTGTTCTTGGTGTCTATGGAAAGCTCTCGTCGAGTAGATGAGTTTAGACACAAGACCCGGTCCGATTGGTGGCCGGATCGGCCGGATTTTGGCCGGGAAAGTCGAAAAGTCACGCACGCAGGGGAGGACGTTCGCGCTGCTTTTCTGTTAGCGGCGCGGCCTACCGGGAGGCTGGCGAGCTGGGGAGGCAGGGGAGGTGGCGACGCGGCAAGGGGAGGAGGGAGGAGAGAGAAAAGAGAGAGAGAAGGGGAGGAGGTCGATGCGTGCGGGAGGAAGAAAAAGGGAAGGGAGCCGATCCGATTCGACCGGTCCGATCAGGTCCAGTTCGATTCGGTCGGTCCATTTCAAGATACAAAATTTTGAATTTTTACTCTGCCTCGGGACCGAAAACGAGGTCCAAAAATTTCAAAAATTCCAAAACTCGTAAAAATTCGTAGACTCCAAATATATTTTTAGTTTTGCCATGTGGTCTTTAAATTAATTTTTAAAAATCATCAAAGTTTATATTTTCAGAAAATCGAACTCGATTTTTAAAATCCTAAAAATCTCAAAAAAATTTTCAAAATTTAAATAAAATTAAAATACCAAAAATGCTCATAAAATAATAAAATTTAAAATTTTGGGGTATTACAATTACTAGGCTATTACAAAAAAATCATAATTTTCTGAGTTATCATGAATATTTTATGGATTTTTAGTCTCATTTAAGCACTAGAAAATTACGAAAAAGTAAAGTTTGGGTTTACCTATGCTGATTCCGACTTCTAGGACGCGCTCGGGACGTCTGAAAATGGTGGTGTAGCCAAAACCTCGATCCGATTCTGAGACTTTTTTGGTAGCCGGTCTGTCTGGCCAGAAATTCACAGACCTGGACAACTGTCAAATTTCCACTAATTGAGGATACATACACGAAGCCCACAACACGGGGGTTAGCACATAAATTTTGCAGAATTTTTTAAGCTCATTAAATGCGAAGTTTAACACTGCGAAGTTTGGTGGGACCCACCGAAAAACGATGTCGAAAAATTTTGAAATTTATATTGTCGCGAAGCTCTCGACGAGTGGAGCGCTCTGGTACTCTCGGTTTTCTCGTGAGATTCACGGTTTGCGAGAAATTTAGCCCAAAAGTCAAAATGGGCTAAAACTTCCCGGGCAAAAATTGGACAAACCGCTGAATGGATTTCGGTGTTCTTGGTGTCTATGGAAAGCTCTCGACGATCAGATGGGTTTAGACACAAGACCCGGTCCGATTGGTGGCCGGATCGGCCGAATTTCGGCCGGAAAGTCGAAGGGTCGTGCGCGCGCGTCGTGTCACTTCGTGCGACGCTTGCTGGCCGGCAGTAGGCGGGCAGCTGGGGTTGCGCCGAGGGTCGGGAGGCGAGGGAGGTGGTCGGCCGTGGTGGGCGGGAGGAGAGAGAAAACAGGAGAAAGAGAGAGGAAGGTCGGGACGCGAGCGGGGAGAAGAAAAAGGAAGGAGAAAGGCCGGTCCGATTCGATCGGTCTGATCCGGTTCAGTTCGATTTAGCCGGTTCGATTCAGAATACAAAATTTTGAATTTTTACTCTGCCTTGGGACCGAAAACGAGGTTCAAAAATTCTAAAAAAATTTCAAAAAACTCAGAAAAATTTATAGACTCCAAATATATTTTTAGTTTTGCTACGTGGTCTTTAAATTAATTTTTATAAATCATCAAAGTTTTATATTTTCGGGAAATCAAACTCGATTTTGAAAATTCAAAAAATTTCAAATAATTTCCTAAAATTTAAATAAAATTAAAACATCAATATTTGCTCAAAAATAATAAATTTAAAAATTAGGGGTGTTACATAATTCAAGATGAAAATTAAAACCCAAAGTTACAATTTTCATGCAGAAACCTTGCCCTAAAACTGACCACAAGTTAGTGAAAAATTAAGTTGAATCTGGATTAGGTACCCTGCCCCTATATAGAATTGACTATATAAATAGTACTTGTTCAAATAGCCATAACTTGAAATAGAAAAGTCCAAATGACCTAATTTTTATATCAATGGAAAGCTTAGACATAGTAGAACAACTTTCATGAAGAATACCAACTCAAATTCTGGTCACAACCTAGTCAAATTGCCAACCAAAGTTAGCTCACCAAATCTGCTATAACTTAAAATTTGCCCAGAATTCTGGAATTGACCAATCCTGCCAGCCTTAGAAAAAAGTAGCATAACTTGAGTTACAAAACTCCAAATGGAGTGATTCAAAAAGGGAATTAAAGCTAAGACATTAAGGAACAACTTTGATGAAGGAAAGTTGGTCAAATAAATATTAACCATAAACATACCACATGCAAATAATTCAATCCTTAGAGAAAACTTATAAGAAAAATTTTATGTGCATAAATTTAATTATTGAATCAATTATGAGAAATGAATTAAATGAATATTCAAATACTTTAAATTGCGTATTTCAGTAGAAAAAGATATTGGAAAGGATAGGGAACAAATGAGTCAAGGCAGAAAGACGACTCATTAGAGATTTGTGCACAATAATTTTTGTTTTCTCATTTTCTACTTAAAAATTTATTTGAACATGTATTATGAGCAATTTATGTTTATTATAGCTTTAAAAAATCTAGCGTTGCCTATTTTGTAAATAGAAATTTAGAATGAAAATTTATTAGTGCTTTGTATGAAATGTTTGAACACTAGAATTTTAAATTTGGTTTTGGATTCACACTTGGCATGGCAATATCATTATGTTCCTCCTCCATTTATGGGGTTGAGATTGGTTATATTCCTCCATCTTTTGCTTGCCAATTTGAGGTTGAGATTGGATGAGTACTCATATAACTAGCTAGCCACTTTCCTCATTAATTTCGATTAGTGGGGTTGAGATTATTTTGTCGTAGTATACAACACGGTATTGATTAGAAATTTTGTGTCATGACCTAAGTTGTGTATTGATTGGCAACACTGTGATTTATAAATTATTTTGATAAAATGGTATTATAGAAGTTGATATAAATTTCGTGAAGTGTGATTGTGAAAGGATTTAAAAATATGTTTATCGATGTATGCTTTTTATGTTCATCTATTTTAAAATTTTATTGTGCACCACTGAGTGTTTACTCAGTGATGGCTTTTTAATACTGTAATTTAGTTTGATGTAAATATTTTTATTCATATGTATCTTTTGTACTAGTTGAGCAGTTATACAGTATAATTTGTAATAATATTATTTTTGTTTTCTTTTCTGTAAAGTTAAAGACTTTTGTGTTTATATTGGATACATTAAATAAAATTGATATTTATTTTAAATTGTGTTGAATTGAGAATTGATGGATATTAAAAATGTATTGAGATTGTGTTGAATTGGGAAGTATTGAAGTTGAGATTGAAAAATTAGTATTGGAAGTGCTTTCTTTTCAGGTTTTGAAGAATTATTTTCTCAAATTACAGCCGACACTGTGCCAAAATTTTTTTAAAATTTGCAGAAGATCAAATTTATTAAAATATTTGCGTATGACATAAATTTCAATTAAAGACTTTTAATAATGTTTTAACATCACTTTTCACTTTAAAATGAATTGAATTTGTTTAAAATCACTTGTAGTGTATTTAATGAGTTATCCGTAGGCGAAGTTTGATAATTCATTAGATATACTATGGGATCATGTTGTGCCTTATGGAGAGGTAAGGTGTGACAGAAGCGTAGACATATGGAGGCTCCAGTTAGACAAGTAAAGCACATTAGGGTAGAGGATAAAAAGAAAAGAAGGGGTAGAACTAAACTGACTTGGAGGAGAGTAGTACAATATGACCTAGAAACATTACACATTTACAAGGATTTAACTTAAAATTATTTAGGGTGGAGAAAGAGAATCTATATAGCTGACCCCAAATTTTTGAGATAAATGCTTAATTGAGTTAAGTTGAGTTTATACCTTAAAACAATAATTGGATTAAATCCATTTAAGCATACAAATATAAATTATTAAATTTAATAAATTGTGTTTTTAATTATTATTATAAGTAATTCTTTATAAATTAATATTTTATTTAAAAATATATATTTTAAATCATTTATATATTTAAAACAATTAAAAAGCATTTTAATAATTTCTAATTTATTTTACCGTCATACTATACCATACTAGTTCCCCACATGCATCAAGAATAATTATTGTATTGTTTTGCACCATACAATATCAATACTATGCATTACTAAACTATCTTACACACAATCTAATCGGAGGGTAAGGATGGAGACAAGGGCTAATGAGTCTTCGATCAATATGATTGCCAAACACAAATTGGTTAGGGTGGCTTTTTGGAAAGGGCCACTGTCAAGTGGTCTTCCCCGCAGTTGAGTCAGAATAAGGGAAAAGAATCAAAGCATGCTTTCCCATTCACTGGATGGCAAATTCCGCCACTTCTGTCAAGAATCGTTACTCGTTAACCATCTTCTTGTTCCTTGTTTTGTTCCTCTTAACCATTTTCCTTTTCAGTAAACGCGCTCTCGAGCCTCCGCTCTCCCTCTACAGAGATTTCTTTCCACAAACCAATGTTCACCTTTCCACGCCCGATTCCATCCCTTCGGACACCCCTTACCAACTCATATCTCTAATTTCTGAAAACGGTTCCAATGCAATTTCTGGGGAAGTCCCTGTTGGAAAAGAGGAAGACGCCATTTCTGATTTTGAGTTTGTTGGTGCATCCACCCAACTGCCGACATCTCCGTCTTCTCCAGACAGAACTGTAGAATCTAAAGCTTATGATGAGTCAATTAATGAGCAAATCTCAAGCGAAGATAAGGAAGACCAAGTTCCTTATTCTGAGCCTGTTGTCACTCTGGGTGACAATGGTGCTCATAAATTGATTCAGAATGGTAAACATTGTGATTTGTACACGGGAACTTGGGTTAAGGACGAGGAATACCCAATTTATAGACCGGGTTCTTGTCCATATGTTGACGAGGCTTTTGATTGTCAAATCAATGGAAGGAAAGATTCGGATTATCTTAAATGGCGATGGAAGCCGGAAACTTGTGATCTTCCCAGGTATGTCATTGTTTCTTGATTGCCTTCGGGCTTTTTTTTATTTTATTATTTTATTTTTATTTGTTTCATGTGGACATTGTAACTTTAGTTTATGGCTATCATCATTGTAAAGGTTAAAGTTGCGTCCTTGATTTGATGTTAAATTGGAGACAATTTGTTGTGCTTTAAATTAGGCAGTATCAATTCGTTTGGAAGCCTTTTTTTTTTTTTTTTTTTTTTTTTTTTTTTTTATGTTTGCATTGATAAGTAATGCAATAGATTGCATTGATTTTGGATGTATACAACATAAACATCTGACCTAAGGACTAATTGGAAGTAACCTAAGTCCCGAGTCTGCTTTTGCAACTAGCTAATAAGCCCCAGTAGCAGAAAAACTTTAAGGTTCACAAATGTTGAATTGGCTGCACAATGTTTAACCTCATCTCTGTACAGGATTATTTGTTTTCAAAAATTGGTAATCGGTGATTAATATTCTTGTAAGTGGTCTTGCTATTGGATTTTTCGTTAATTTGTTTTTGTTTTTTGTGAAAAAGTTATACAAATTTAATGATGCAGGCTAAAGAATTACTCTAAGCATTCAAAACATGTGATTTCCATTGTGACCATCTCAGGATGAGAGGGAAAGCAGCAAGCGATATACTTTTAGATGAAACTACACAGTCCATGTATCGTAGCTTTCTCAAAACAGTGCCTTATCTCTACATTGGGTTAGGGCTCTAAATTCAGATCATTAATGTTATTGTTATTGGAGATCAATTCAGATTCAGCATTATTGCGATGAGAGATCAATTCAAATTTTAAATGTGCTGTAACATTTTAAGAGGAATTGGATAGCTTGAAAGTCAAGTGGTTGACAAGGCCAAATCTCTTCACTTAGATTTGGTTCTCTCAGTTTACCTATGTATATGGAGTCCCTCACCTTACCACCTTGAGAAGGGTGCTTAATGCTTTCTTTCTTCACATTTGATGCGCGCAACATGTGACTTAGGAAGAAGTATGTTTGAAGACTTAGGAACTTTAGAATTATGGTGTAGATTTCATTAGGGCCATGAAGGACAACGTAAAGCATTTTGTTTTTGTGTTATTTTCAATAATACTCATGAATTTGAGAATCACAGATTCCTGAAACTGGATAAGTTACAATATCATGCTGTGAATAAGGAATTACTAATGTACGTATTGTCAGATGTCAATGGAAATTATTATTGGGTATAAATAGCTTTCATTGTCGGTTTTTGTCTGTGCGTCTGTGCATGCATCATGTTTGTATATCTGATTTGTAAGAACTTTTTTTCCCTATGAAAAAGTGTTCATGCCTAATGTGAAAGTTCCTTTTGAAACTTGAGCTTATTTTGAAGTGATTTTCCTTCTTATACTGTGTCTTTAATTAATTGAATAACAAATTAGCAAGAATGCAAGTCTTTTCTGCTTTCACTTTTCACTTGTAGGTTTAATGCAACAGATTTCTTGACAAGATTGAGAGGTAAGAGGCTGATGTTGGTTGGAGATTCCATGAACCGGAACCAGTTTGAATCAATGCTATGCCTGCTCCGAGAAGGCCTGTCTGATAAAAGCAGAATGCGTGAAATACATGGCCACAAAATAACAAAGGGAAGAGGCTATTATGTCTTCAAATTTATGGTAACAACATAGCTTCTATATCTTAGTCCATACATGAGGCTATCATATGGTAATAGCCTTGATAGATGTTGATAGACTGAGGAGTGAGGGCAGGTGGTTTTGCAAGAGTAAGGAGGGCATAGAATTACTGGGTGCGTTCTCGATGTGATTTAGCTGAAAATTATATAAGTATTGACATTGTATTTATTAGTTTGCCTACTTTTTACTGTTGAGAAAGTTGATAGGTGCACATAACTGATTACAGTAATTTCTTTGGAGACAACTTTATGTTTGACATTGCATATGTATCATATAGTGAATTATGTATACACACACACACACACACACACACACACATTCTACATCCTTAGTAAAGTTCCTTTTGATTTTAATGTCATTTTCGTTATCCAAGATAAATTAGACTACTTGCAGATGGGAGTAGCTCTTCTCCTCCATATAACCAGCCATGATTCCATCTCTCTTATCCCCCATGAAAGAATAATTCTCATGGTGAAATAATAACTAAGTTCTTTACCACAGAATTCTTATTACTAGCCGGTTAATGCTTTAGAAAAATTTACTTTATTTCTTACTGGTAATGCATCATCTGATGGTATATGTCATGCTAATTTGACCTTTAAAATGCTTTAATTGTTTTCTGCTTCTTTCTTTCAATAATTTATATACTCAAGTAAATGTTAGTCACTGAATGTGTTGCATTCAATTTTGATCAAATTAATCCTAGATAATAATACAGTAGATTAGACATTATATACCAAATTGTTGACTTTTACAACTGTTTGGTAGGATTATAACTGTTCAGTGGAGTTTGTGAGGTCACATTTCCTTGTAAGGGAAGGGGTTCGCATCAATGCACAGGGAAACTCAAATCCAACTTTATCCATTGACCGAATTGACAAGACATCAGGTCGGTGGAAGCGGGCGAACATTCTTGTTTTTAATACTGGGCACTGGTGGACTCATGGAAAAACTGCTCGTGGGTATGTCTAAAATATTTTGTAATTTAGATTTTCTGGATTAGCTAAAGATCCTTTTTCCTGCATTTCTATTTTCTGTGTTGAAAGCCAATCGCATGTCTTTTCACTTTTGATGTTAATGACAAGAATTTGAATTTGGGTTTGACAAGTAAAAAAAAAAAAACTTATTTAAAAAAAAAAATTCAATCTACTCAACAATAAAATATTAGTGATTTTCTGGTGACAATCTAGATCTTGCAAAGTGCAAAGCTTGCACACATGATCCTTGATGATTCATAACTATTTTACTTATTGTAATTGCTTCCTTTTCTTGATTTCTTGTTTGCTTTTGTCCACGTATATGAACCTCACAGAAAAGCCTAACTGATTGCTTATTAATGCAGGAAAAATTACTATAAAGAAGGTGATTATCTCTATCCACAGTTTGATGCAGTTGAGGCTTACAGAAGGGCTCTGAGGACCTGGGCAAAGTGGATTGATGGGAATGTAGATCCTGTGAAGCAGTTGATCTTCTATCGAGGATATTCATCTGCTCATTTCAGGTATGTCTGTCTTGAATTTTCTTCCTTCTGGAGTTCAATCCTTACTTTTTGACAATACAAACCATAAGGAAACTGGGAAAAAGACTCAATTTAATTGATTGTGACTGTTACTCCAAGGCCAATTCAAGGAAGAGGCAAAACTTAGACTGCAAGTTTTCATTTAGAAAAATTTATGGCTGCTAAAAAATATTAATTATCAGTGCTAAACTCTTGTGAACAGAGGTGGGGATTGGGACTCGGGAGGGTCATGTAATGGGGAGACTGAACCAATATTGAAAGGGGCCATACTCAATAACTACCCTTTGAAAATGAAGATAGTGGAGGAGGTAATCCGGGAAATGCAGATCCCAGTGAAACTATTAAATGTGACAAAGTTGACCAATTTTAGAAAGGATGGACATCCATCAGTCTATGGCAAAAATCTGACTGCAGGGAGAAAAATTTCCACAAGGCGGCAAGACTGTAGCCATTGGTGTCTTCCAGGGGTTCCTGATGCATGGAATGAGTTGATATATGCCACACTGGTTTTTGGACAAACAGTTTCCATGAGTTAGAACAACAATGCATGTTTTCCTTCTATACAAATTATGTTTTTGACAAAATAATGAACACTTTTTTGGTTGTATAAACTATGGTTGTTCAAGTCGTGCAACAGCATCCTCTGACAACCACCCTGATGATGTGAAGAAAAATCTGCATATGGTTCGCATTTATGTGTATTGTTCCAAATGTTTGAATGTCATATGCACATGTACGAACATCCGTATGGGGGAGAAGATTTTAGCTGATGATGTTGGTGAAATTACCATTTCTGTTTTCCTCTGTTTGGAAACTATAATTTTGTAAAAATTTAATTTAATTGATTTTTTTTTTATTTTTGTTAATTCTTATATTTGAAAAATTCATGTCTAATAATTCATGAAATATTTTAAATTTTTTACCTAAATACTTCTTATGAAAGTATTTTATTCAATATCTAAATTTAACACTCTTTATGATAAGTGTAATGGAAGAATAGCAGTAATCAAAATTGGTTTATATTATTGATTTGTAATATGTTTAACATTTGTGGTTAAAATAAATAGAAAGAGAGAGCAATTGAGTGAGAACTGTTAAATGCGTCATCTGCTTCTCTTATGGTTGCCTATTTGTAGGGCGATAGTCGTTTATAGGCTGATATTTTAGCCTCGTTATCAAGACCTTTTACTTTTATCATGTTTAATAAATTTATTATTAAATTAATTAAGAAAATCATAAAGTCAAACATGGAAATTAATAATAATGAGTTATTTGTGGTTTCCTTGGAAGGAGCCACAATTCTAACGGATGCCATTTTTGTCTTATATATTTATGTTATAGCTAAGTTGTCATTATTAGTAGTAGTAAAAGTCATAAAGAACTAAAGAAATAATTAATAATCAATACTAATTACTAACTAATAACTGATTGAATCTCATTAAATTATTGTATAAAGTCATACCCTTTTCCCATCTTTCAATTATATATGCATCTCTTTTCTCTCCTTATAATTCCTCCAAAAATATTATTACGACCGTTGGCATTGACCATGGAAGACGATCATGAAGATGAACACTGCAACACAGGGCTCGGTCTTAAACTGGGCATGACTCACTATGTGCCAAAAGAGCAAAAGAGGCACAATAAGGACAAGTCTAGGGTTTGCTTGGACCTCTCTTTTACCCTTCGCCCTAAAGATGAAGAAGAAGAAGAAGAGGCCATCAGCGTACGATCTGGGTCAAGTTTCAAATCAGTTCATCATCAAGACGATGAAGATCATGCAACTAATAAAGGAAACGACTTCATTAGCATAAACAAGAACAGCAGTAGGAAAAAACTGAGGCTGACTAAAGAACAATCCACTTTGCTCGAGGACAGCTTCAAGCTGCATACCGCTCTCAATCCCGTATGTGTTATCATTATTGTTTTTATTTTATTCTATTTCTTTTCTATATATATATATATATATATATATACGCGCGCAAGATAAATATATAAATTATTTCATAAACACCTTGATTATAAAAATAAATTCTTAGTTAATTGCCCTTTAATTAGCTGCTAAATTATACAATTTTAGCACACTTCAATCACTTGGGATATATTAATTTGGTAAGTTAAAAAAAAGTGATAAACTAAATACAATAAATTTTTGATTGATTCATTTTTTATATTCAAAATATATAATTGTTTAAATTTAATTATTTTAAATTAAAGAATAAATTATTTTAAAAGAAATGAAATCAAGTAAAAAAGCAATCATTTAACATGTTACTGAAAAACTTAACTATAAAATAAAATTTTATCGTTATATAAATGAGTATAAAATATGAAAGTTTATAAATTTATTTCATTTTCCATTACAACAAATATAATCTTTAACAACACATCGCATATTCTGTTAAAAATTTAAATTATGCTATTAATAAAAATTATCAATAAGTACATAGTGATATACAATTATGCATAACTTAAAGTTTTTAACATTACTTTAATACTAATTTACGACTCTATTATACATAATGTTATATATATTATTTATTATTTTATATTTTTCTTAATATCTAAATATATTATCTTAATATTATTTATTACTTTAACATCATATATAAAATAATATTAAAAAAATATTGTTAAAATATATATTTATTGTATTGTTTTAATTGTTCTATTTGAATTTTTTTTATTTAAATCTTATTTATCATGAATTTTAAGAAAATATAAATAAAAATATGTAAATTATATCATACATTATGTGTATTAAATTTATGATAAATTGAATTATTTTTTTATTTTCTTTTTGCAAATATGTATATAATATGTGTGTAAGAAATAATTTTTGATGGTATAATATATATATATTAATGCAGGCACAGAAGCATGAACTTGCTGAGCGATTAAGTTTGACGGCAAGACAAGTTGAAGTTTGGTTTCAGAATCGGAGGGCAAGGTGATGCTTAATAAATGAATAATTAAGTTATATATATATATATATATATATATATATATATAATGGTAATTAAAATAAATAAAAATAAAAATAAATAAATAATGTTGGTGCAGGACCAAACTGAAGCAAACAGAGGCAGACTGCGAATTCTTGAAAAGATGCTGCGAAAGTTTGAGCGAAGAAAACACAAGACTGAAGAAAGAATTGCAAAAACTACGCTCTCTAAGACTCATTGAAAGATCTCCATTGTGCCTTCATCTTCCAGCGTGCCCTTCCTGGGAGAAATCCACTGCTTTTGGATGTGGTCCTCTTCACCAGCAATAAATCTCATAGCCCTTTATATTAATGATTTTATCAATAATAGGGCATTTTATTCTCACCTAACAATAATCAAGTTTCAAACTTTAATTATAATTCAATCCTTTCCATTTATGTGCATGATTTAGATTCTCTCTTACGTCCAAGAATGAGTGCACTTATAGTCTTCATAAGTGAATAAGTAAATTAAAATTATCCTTAATTTTATTAATTAATCAATTTACATTCACATATTAAGACTACCCATGTAAATATTTTTATAAGAATATTATTGTATTGTTTAGAAATATATAAGTAATTATAGGTAATTTCTCATATAATATTAAACACAACTCTTGACCAATTTAAATATTGTTTGGATTAAAGATTTGCGATTTCAAAGGTTGCTACCAATTTGTTTTTGAGTTTTACATACTCAGTCGGTTTTAAAAGATTATTTAATTAGATAATTGTGGTTAAGGGTGTGCGATTCAGGTTTGGTTTGAGATCTATTTAGAAATCAAAATCGAATTGAAATTTCAATATAATTCTAGTTCGATTCTTTGTTATTTTGATTCTGATCCAATATAATTTTGATTTCAGTTTTTAGTGAAGAACTAGAATCAAATCAAAGTATTAAAATAACTTCAGTTCGATATGATTCATATTGATTCAATGTGAAAACCAAAAACCGTGCACAGCCTTAATTATGATTTCACCAATTGTTTACAATTAATTAGACCTCATCAAAGACTGTTGGAAATCGAAATTAGACAAATTTAAATTGAAATCAATTAAAATCAAATTGATTTAAATTGATATTAAATTATAAACTGAAATTGAAATCGAACCTCCAAAAGGCGAGTTCCAGTCCCTTGAAGCGGCCCGCGGCCTAGCCTACAACTAATAACTATATCTTAAAAACATTTCACAGTTTAACAGACCACAAGGAATCGCATGAAAAGCGTAAAATAAATAAAAATAAAATAAAATAAAAAAAGAAAAAATGAACAAAAGAAAAACAATAAATAATGCACCTTTGTTGCCTCGTCGACTCGTCTATATCTACACTGTTGACCCACATTCAAGAGAGTAACAAAGCACTGGTCAGTGTCTACAGAATTAACATGGACTTTGCTTCAGAGCTTCAGTAAGTGGATACTCCTACAACTGCTCTATGGACATAGGAATGGATAACGCCCTTAGCGTAAAATTAAACATCCGATCCACTTGTAAGCCAAAAAATATATATTGATGAAACAATACCTAGTTTTACAAAAAAAACATTAACTGTTTTGACAAAGATAACTACACAGATTCCCCACCGTATCCATCATGACTATCTCCATTTTCTCTACTCAACCTTGATTTTGCTGCGGGTGTTTTATGCGGAGATGTTTTCCCTGCCTGTGATTTCATGCCGCACAAATTGAGGTACGTATAAGAAGACATTCCAGCAATAGCTGTGAACGCACCACATATGCTGGTCACTCCTGGATTGGAGCCAAAGAGATAAAAATTTCCAAGAAGCACAACACATGTTTTGAATTGACCAAGAACAACATGTGAAATGGCTGATGTTGCCCTGAAAATTAAAATGAACAAACTCATTAACACACATTCACATCAAGCAAATATTACTTTGAATATTACAATTTGTGTTATGCTTTGTTTATATGATTCTTAAAATCAGTAACATGATCATAACCCAAGGCACAAACAAATGAAGCCCGTATCCAAAATAGGGAGTTCCCACCACTACATCTTGTATGATCTTAGATCCATGGTACATTGGGTCTAGGTAAGAATTTCTCACATGTTCACCTCATCTCATAGATACCAATCAAAGTGCAGAAACACACCATGAAGTAGCTTGACTACACTTGGACATGAAATTACACAATGTAAGATGATTGATGAATCCTGGAATGCATTAGATCATGGATAGTAACCCAAGAAAATAATCTGAAAACCTTTTCCAGTGACGGATTTTCTCTCATCTTAACGACAACAATCTTTTCAGAACAGAGGAATAGAATTCTTTTTGCATATTTTTGTGACCTGATAGCAGAGGCATTAGATTTCTGTAAGGACTTCAAGTAAAAGTAGTAATAGGATGGTTCCAGAGAAGATAGGTTATTGAAATCTAAGGTAACAGAAAATGAAGAGAAAAATCCAATTACCAAAATAATCTTCACATTTATAATCACTAACAGAACAGGCAAATCAATTAATTTCACATAAATAAACAAATTGTAATGTTGATAAGAAAATGATGCAAATCATGGGAAAAAAAAGTTCCATACAGGAAAACCAGATTATTTCTAGTTGACATTTTACTTGCTATTTAAAATTAAAACAAGCATTGATTGGCAAAGTTATGGAAATTTTTCAGACAGGATATTTCTATAATGCACATAAATATTTGGCAAAATCTGCTGTCATAAATGTAAGCGCATAACTGAATGCACTGGATGCACACACAGTGGCTGAACCACTCTACACCCTGTGACAATTCTCTGTGCTTGTTGTGAATAACTTTGTTTTCGTTGTGGCAAAGTTATGGAAATTTTTCAGACAGGATATTTCTATAATGCTCATAAATATTTGGCAAAATCTGCTGTCATAAATGTAAGTGCATAACTGAATGCACTGGATGCACACACAGTTGCTGAACCACTTTACACCCTGTGACAATTCTCTGTGCATGTTGTGATTAACTTTGTTTTCGTTGTGTCAAAGCAGGTCCTCTGGTCTGGATATCATATTTGTTGGTATCCCACACATGCTGGGACCAAGTGAGGCTTGTGCAATTAAACATAACAAAGGAAAAATAGCAGACCACATTTTTGGCCTTTGATGAACTGTTTATTTAACCTGATCTTTGATGTTTGTTATCAATTGTACTATGAAGAGAAGTAAAAGTGCAGATCATCAAAATGTCCTTTCTTCCGACTGTTCACTCATATCTAACATTGCGAGATCCCTCAACTTTTCTTTGTTTATTTTTGAGACCCACTTCAGAGGCCCTTGTTTTTTTTAGTAAGATAAACTATTGCATGACAACGTTTTGTGCACCCTCTAATTTAATGAGATAGGAACCTTAAAAATCATAATATTTCCTGTGGAAGATTCTGAGGGACTATATCCTGTGACAATGAAATGTTTCTAACTTAAAATTGGTACACTCTCCATGATTAATTTATTCTTATTTGATTATTAGTTTGTTGATGCAAATAAAATATGACTCTTAGTGTTGTCCATTTGATTTACAAAAAATACCAAAGCCAATTCTAAGTTGGTTATCCAATTGTATCTTGACAATGGGTTTGGAAACCTAAAATTCTCTTCGGTTTCAACATGGGTTCCTGCAAGGCTGCAATTGAAACAATGTACAAAACTTTGTGTAATGGTGCATGCAAGGACCCAATCCAAAATTCAAACATCAATGATTGACAAGAGAAATTATGATTTAACCTTTCTATTTCTCAACAACAACAGTCCAATTAGACCAAAAATGCTCCTCAAACAATGCACAGTCATCACAGTGAAAGTAAGGTTGTGGCTAGTGAATTTTAGTCCTGATAATCATTCTTTCTTCTAGTAGAAAGTAGCACCATTGTTATCAAGGAGTTCAAGTTTTGTTCTGCAAAACAATTTGGGAGAGCTGAAATGTCTGAATAATCTAATATAGTTTTTTTACAGATTTTGGCCATGATGGAATGGACAGATAATCTAGAATCTATATTTGGCGAATCTGAAGGACTGCTGATTGAAAATTTGTGATCCAACTGCCCATCATAACAAGCTACTTGCTGTAGAGCTAGGCTTTGTGTATAGTCTTATCATTGGAGAAAGAGAAAGGGCAGGAAAACGATAGTGAACAGGAAGGTTCTCAAAGCTTAAGAGGCACTAACTTTTCCACTAAAGAAATGTAGCTCACTGAATGAGCCTTTAGAAAGACAAAGGTATCATGGCAACAGCAATACTTCTAACAAGAAGTCTCCCATTGCCTACAGCTAAATCTCCCAACCAAACCCTTTTTTTACCCCAATGTTCCTAAAGCTTAAAAATAATTATTCTTTTGATCTGATTTCAAGTGCTTTAATGGGAGATATGGACTTTAACAAGGCTTGCTTACCATTTCCAAAGAATGGTTTGGCAGCATAGATTTGAATGAGGAGTTTTCAGCTTTAACTTCTTTAGTAGGATGTGTTAGGTTCAAGCGGCATTTAACACACTTGGGAGTCCCATTGGGTTGTAACCATAGGTCAAAAGTTCTTTTGGAATCCAATATTACCTAAGATTGAAAAAAGTTGGATACTTGGAAAGGAGCTTCCTTTCCTTTAGAAAATGAGCTACTTTCATTTAAGCTTTGATAATGTGGTATTCCTCTATGCTATATGTCCTTGTTTAATACTTCAATACAAGTGGTGGAAAATACTGACAAGGCACCAAGATATTTTCTTTGGTCTAGGGGCAGCAATCTAATTTGATCAGCTGGAAGCAATTTTTTACACATCTCACTAGGGTTAGGTCATAGAAATTTGGCGTCTAAGAATTATCGCCCTTACAGATAAATGGTTCTGGTTCATATCCTAAGTATTCTCCTTTAGCTTTTATTTACGTACACTGTTGTGATGAAACTTATACGTGTTTGTCAAAAGATACTATGCATATTCAATATTCTTTTGCCCATCTCTTTCCTCATCTTTATAGAACTCCTTTGCATACTCTTTTTTAATGATATGGAACCCTATATCATCTTTGCTGCTTGCTTTTTTGGAAGGGAAAATGTCACCAACAGTGCTTAAACTTCACTTCACGAAAAATCAAAGTGAAACTGAACTTTTGCGATAAAACAGCGGATGAAACAAGTGAACAAAAGTCACTCACCCAAGTGCTAAGGCGCCTGACCACTGAAGCAAGAAGCCTAGAAAAGCTGATCCAAGAATTAGCAATGTGTTGATGGCATTCCAATGATAGGTGAACACACCTGGAGGATCCAAGAAAGGAATCAAAGAAGCCAGAAAAACCAAAGTAATTGGGGTTGTCTTCCACATTAACCTGTTCAAAAAATTCACGACTCAGTTAAGAAACAAAATACAATTAGTGTCAAAGAGAGTTCAAAACAGAAAGGATGAATCCTAGATGCAGCACGTAACATACGCCAGCGCTGTCCAGTTCTCTCGCTGTTGCAGAGTGGACCAAAGGATCTTGTTTATTGCACTGGGAATTATCCACGCCAATGCTACACATGCACCAAAAAGGCTGAATTGCAAATCAGTTACTGTAGCCACCGCAACACCAACTGACACAACTGTAAGTGCTACCACCTGAAAGATTTCATAGCAGGGGTGTTAGGGATATGGGATATTCTGGTGGAGGATTCTGAATTTGTTAGTACTCCAGCTAAAAGCCCAGCAACAGTGGATAATGGGCTGAGACGCTTGAGAGTATACTCTAGAAGAATTAAATAAAAGCTTCCAGAAGTAGGAGATAATGTCCCTGAATAACACAGCTGGAGGACCATGGCATGTATTCTGTAAGGTGTTAGCAAGCAATGAGCAGGGTAATTCTCATGGGAGAGAGTAGCAGCAGGGCAGGCTATAAATATGAGTTCATTGGAGCAGCAGGGGAGGAGAAAATTTTGTTAATTGTCAGCTACAAACTAGGGCTAGTTTTCTAGCACGGGATTGATTCCCGGGGGCTGTTGCAGCCATTTAATTCTTCTTTCTTATATTTTCTGTATTGGTTTGCTATTTGGATAGTAGAGAGAAGAAGAGATATCTTTGTAATTGGGTATCAACAATTGTAATAGGCAATTTGCCATTTTCAATCAAATACACATTCCATTCTCTAGTTTCTTTCTGTCAATTTACACACCTCAGTGTTCCTAACTCTATCAAGGGGTTCCATAGGACAGTTTAGCATAAGCTAATATGGAGAAGTAGTCACTCCACATCCAAAGAAAATCTCATTATACAAGTCGCATTTGCAAGGAACCTTAAAGCATCTATTTTCATCAACATTTTTATGCACCCAAGACCCAACCAAACATGTTATCTATGGATTAGTGAAGGACCAAGAGTATAGAACAATCAGAATCTTCAAGATAACCAATAGAATTAGATGAACTCCAACAGGTAACTTAATGGCAACAGGAGATAACCCACACCTAAAATACAGAACTAAGGTGACACCCTCCAACAAGGTAAACATGACCACTGATATAGAAACCCTTGCTGCTCAAATCCACCACAAGACAAGCATTAGCATCACACAAGTATATGGACCCAAAATTTACTGTCAGTAGGTCTATTTCCAAAGCAAAAGTTTTACCCCTTAATAAGGATTAGATAAACCCAAAAGGATTAAAAGTTCAAGATAAACTCAACTCAACTAGGCCTCACTCCAACCTAGTTTGCTAGCTCTAAGAATCCTTTTCTTCCATTCTACTTCTACTTCGTTTAGGGATAATCAAAGGTCTAAAAATGCCAAATCTTTAATGGCATAATTAGATAATAGATATCATCCTTCAGTTACCTCTCATCTTATTCACTACTGTAACTTGGATATGCTTAATCTTTTGTATCCACAAATCTTTGGTCTACATCCAACCAGTAAGTTTAGGATTCCATTTTCATTAAAGTCCAGTGATTCTAAACCCTTGTTGACCACTTCAAAACTTATTATTCTTGGTCTTCCTGTCTGCTCCAAGAACTTGGATATACTCAATCATTCATATGAGTACATTTACATCTGTGAGTCAATTTTGGACAATCAGCATTGACAAATCATCCAAAAAATCCTCAAATGGGTTTCATTTGGTGAAGTCGATTTACTAGAAGTCCACATTTGAGGAAAGCTATGCATACGTTTGTGATTGATTAATGAAAACTGATACATTTCTTGACTCAATCAAATAGTCAGAATATCTTGTTAATCATGCTGTTGCATTGTCATAACTATCATACTTGTAAAGCAATCTTGCAATAATAAATCATTCCATGTGTATTTTGAATTAACAAATAGGAACCAAAACTTACCTTGGAGAAAGAAACACGCTTTCTAAACCATATAAATTCCAGCAAAACAATTGAGGGCGTAACAGCAATCTTAGCCATCTGGTAGAAACCCACACTGATTTTTTTTTTTTTTTTGTAGAAGGCATCATTTAGTGGAAAATTCCAAAAAGGAATACATGAATGAAACAAATAGGAGTACACAACATATCTAACCTGTTGTACTTTAAGCTGACATTAGCTAGGCCAGTAGACAGAGACATAACAAAGCCAAGAGTAAACAAGGATAAATGACTCGATTTTGAAGGAGGGGATGCAGGAAGAATAGAAAGGGCTTTTAAAATGGCCATCAGAGCCCAGCTTATTGAGTAGTGAATAAAACTGAGGCATATGGGGAAGTGGAATCCAACTCCTTGAAGCACCTGAGGCAAACAAAAAGGCAAATGAAAGAAAATAAAAGATTTGAAGGGGGGAAAAAGTAATCAGATTAAATATGAAAAAAAAAAAATTACCCATTTGTTCATGAAAATAATGCTAATAGCAACGACGAAATTGAAAGAAAGAGCAACAGCAGGATGGCATAAACGTTGCTCATGTCGCTTTGCACTTTCATAGGAACGAAATTTGTTGAACAAAGAGGCACGCAATTCTTCCAATGCTCTTCCTGAATTGATGAGCCAAAAGCAAGAAAATGGAGATGGATAAAAAGAAACACTTGCGGATGTGATAGAGACCCACGAAATTCAGAAGCCAAAAAATTACCTCTTTCTCCTGCATCACTGTCTTTGCGTTTAAGTATCTTTCTCGCATCTTTCCTCACCAAGAAATTCAAAATCTCACGACTAAAAACCATCTCTCTCTCACTCTTGCACTCACACCTCACTCTATGAAATTTTTACTCGAACCGATGGCAAGTCCTTGGGCTTAAAATTTTCAAAAAACAGTCACACGTGGAATTAAAACAGCGTTGATAGCGGAACTTTAAAGCTGTCTGTGTCGGGGAGAGGCAGAGAATGAGATGAGTGTATATCACGCCGTCACTCTACTAAAACTCACCGACCAAAACAGCGTCGAGTGCGTGACTGAGAGTGCGAGTGAAATTTGTCTTGCCCTTTGTCGGCATTTTTCTGGTGAACTACACTTTAGAGCATGAGTTTAGGCACAATTAATGAGTAAATTCTTAAATTTTAGAAATTGAACGAATTGATTCTAAAATATGATATTTTTATTAAAAAAACAAGTAGATGTTATTGTAAATAATTGAGAAAAAGATATTTATCAAATTTATCATTTTTTTCCTGCTCTGTTTTTTTTTTCTTTTTTCCTTTTTTTTTTTTAAAAGAGAGCAAAACTCAAATAAACAAAAATAAATTACTCTCTCTCTCATTAAAATAAACTTTCTTTTTTTTATAGGCTACTTTATTTTTTAAAATAATAGTTTATTTATTACTTTATTAATATACCTCTATTTGATATGCATTAAAAATAAATTTATTAATTTCAAAAATAATTTAATAACATAAATTATTTAACTTTTAATAGAACAATATGAGTAGAGGATATAATAGGAAAAGAATAAATAAAATTTATCATTTTAATTATACTAATTATATTTTTTTAAAACTATAACAAAATAGAAGTAAGGATATTTTTGTGGCACGGAAGAACTAAATCAAACAAAAGCAATTATAAGCAACTTCATTAGCATCATGGAGTAACCAAGGAATGATACCAAAAGGAGGAATAATTAAATTAGACAAATCTAGAGTAATTGAGCAAGCATAATTGGCGAGTCAATTGCACAAAAATTTGCTTCTCGAAAAATATGTGAAATCTTCACTTCCCAAACTTGAGTAATTGTATAAAGTAGGATTATTTGAAAGTGATGCACTATGTTAGGGTTTGAATAGATTAACTAATTAGGGAAGAGTTAAATAATAAAATTAATGGAAAATGAATAGTTTAATGTGAAAAATTTAAGTTGAAGGAATGATGGGAATAATCTTTTGAACATTTATTAGAGTGTTTAAATAAGTAGAATCAAGATATAAAGTAAAATAGGCATTCTGAAAAATGTAGGTTCAGCTGTCAAATCATTAATTTTCGGTGGCTAAACTACATAAATAGTAAGGAACACCATGCATGTAGCTTTGGGAGCTTAAGTTTCAAGTTTGGTTGCTGAAAGGTGTATGCTTGTAAAAATGATGTGTAACCTAATCCTAATGAAACTGTTAATTGAATATATTTTTATGTATTCTTCTTGTATATTAGAAGACAGAGTTACAAGGATTATAGTTAAAAAGAGTACACCTAATTAAAAGTAAGTATCAAGTTAGAGTCAAATGGCTTTAAGTTAAGTAGAACGAAGATATAATACATGCATTGCAACTTCAGTGAAGGCTAAACTGGTGATAGGAAAAGAGTTAGTTTGGATAGAATGATACTGTCCCAAAGTAATCACTTTAAATATCTCCGCTCAATCATTCAAGTAGATGAGGGATGTGAGGAGGATGTTAGTCATAGGATTAAAGCCGGATGGTTAAAGTGGAGAAGTTCTATGGGAGTTTTATGTGATTGCAAGATTCCTAATAAGTTGAAAAGAAAATTTTACCGTACAGTCATACGACCGGCCATGTTATATGGTAGTGAGTGTTGGGCACTGAAAGAGTCGTATGTGTCTAAGATAAGAGTTGTGGAGATGAGAATATTAAGGTGGATGAGTGGCCATACTAGACTAGATAAAGTCCGTAATGAGAGTATTAGAGAAAAGGTAGGAGTGGTGCCAATTGAGGATTTGATTATATATATTGCATAAAGTAATTGTGTATATAATTATATATGTGTTAGGACTAAGTGCGGATAGCTTAATGGGCCAGCATATAGTTTGGATCCCTTCACCTATAAAACTTGAGCTGCTAAACTATTAAGAGTTAGAGTTGCGCCTTTGCTAATAGCTTAATCTTTTTGGCACGGTAGTAAAGCTTAATCCTAAAACTGGTATCAAAGCTGAGGTTATGAGTTTGAATCCCTAGCAGGTACTGAGGGGGGGGTGGGGAGAGGAAGGATTGTTGGCACTTAGTTATGATAGCTTAGTAGGCTAGCATCCTGTCTAGATCCTTTCGGCCCATGGCGCTTAGGCTACTATACTATAAGGAGTTGGAATTGCGCTTCTACTAATAGGTTAAGTTTTTAGCATGGTGGTAAGCGCTCGATCCTACGGTATATATTTAATTCACGAAAATGCTGCATTATGTATTTGTGTTGTGTGGTGGCTATGGATGACTTAATGATTCCTAATGGAAAAGAAAAGGAAAAGAAAAAGGAAAAGGAAAGGCATGCATGAATTATGAACTCACATGTTATGAAGGGTGTCCAGGTAAGGCAGTTATATGTCTCTAACATTCACTTGTTTGATATGATATATTAAGAGGAAGTCCTGAGGAGCTCTTATAATGGGTTGAGCACATTAGAATTATGAAATGAAGAGGGAGGGGGAACCTTTACAAATATAGTTACCTTGTTGTAAATTGTTTGTGCTATGGAAATATTCATGCGAATGATGCATCCATATGCTTGAACATTTAAATGTTGTGAATTGTTAGTGCTATGGAAATATTCATGCGAATGATGCATCCATATGCTTGAACTATATTTTAAATGATATATTTTCGTTCCCTATGTAATCATTTACTCACTGGATTTGTATACTCATTCCTATTCTTTTGCATAGTCCTTTAAGGGACATAAGTAAGGAAAGCAGTAAGCAAATTTTGAATAAGTAATCTCCAAGGTTTGATATAACCAATTTTCTATATTCCTTTTACTATTTTGTGGAGTTATTTTGAGACATGTATAATTTTGGCTATTTTCATGTTGTGCTTGCTATTGTAAACATTTTGTAAAGATAATGTATTAAAGAGGATTTATCAATTTATGATTCGATGTATGATCCCTAATTATTTATAAAGGTTAAATGAGTAGAAAATCCCAATTACACATATTTCATCTTCAAATCAAAGATGTGAATGTTTATGATGAATGGCTATGCCTAGGCTTAATGAAATGAGCTCTATGAGATGGAAGTGGAAATTGTTGGCAACTCAGGAAAGTAAGAAAGAATTTGAGTTTTATGGCCAGTATGTCAAAAAGTGGGCCTTTCCTTGTTTGTAAAGATATATTATAAAAAGGGTAAAGGAAAGGTAAAGCTCAGGCTTTTATGGGCTCTAATGGTCTTAATTCTCTTAGTGCTCGCTAGTAATAGTCTGGATTTGGGTTGTTGCATATCTTATGATCATGTTGAAAGGTCTCCCTAATGTGTTTCTAAGTCCATGTTTCACACTTTCTACTTAAAAAATATGTTAATAATAATAATTATTATAATTAAAAAAAATGCCCATAGGTAGCCTGTGATATATTCGAACATCTCCAAATAAAAAAAAATGCTATGTTGGAATTTCAAATTTGAATTATGTTAGATGTTATGAAAAGCAAATTATTTCTATTATATATTTTAATAAATAAAATTATTTTAATATAAAATATAAATTAAAAGTAAATATAAAATATATGTTATTATATATAATAAATAAAAAATATTTAATATAAATTAATGGACTATTTTGTTAACTGAATAAAATTTCAGAGATTATATTGTAATTTATCATTAACTTTTTCAAATTCTATTTAGTACTTTGACTGCAATTGTAACAAATTATAAAGGTTTGGTTGTAAAAAAAAATTACAAGAATTGGCTATGATTGTGATTTAGTGAAAACTTTTGGCTTTATTTATTTATTTTTTATCCATTAGACGTTATAAAAATATTAGACTATTTCTAAAAGTATTATTTTTTTTTTAATTTTAAATAAATAAAAATTTTAAATTTAAAAATACCTATAAATTTTGAAAGAAAAATTATATAATTATAATTTAGAATTTATTATTAATATATTTATAACAATTTCAAAGAAAAGTATATTAAATTGAACTTTATGATTTTTTTTTTATGCAAGTTGATGTTTAGATGATTGTGATACATACATTTAAGTTAAGGGGCAATAAGTAAAATTTAGTGATTCAAAATTTTTATGATACAAATTGAATTTGAAAGACGATTCTAACGTAACCCCTAAGTTGAGGTAAAGAACTAAAGCTCATTTGGTTCACATATTAATACTAGAATTGAGCGAAATTAGAAATGGATGATAAATTTTTATTTATATTTGATTCATTATGAAATCAAAATTAGATTCTTTTCCAAATTGTTTGGTTCGCATATATAAGTTGCAGAATTGGAATAAAACTTATTTTGTACTTAATGAAAATTAACCTAAAATTATTTTTTTATATTTTATTTTTTTTTTAATTTTAATTATAAAAAAATACAAAATATTTTTTTATATTTTCATTTAAATAATTAAAATTAATTATAATCATAATTTTTTAATTTTAATTATTTATATGAAAATATAAAATAATATTTTTATATTTTAATTATTATAATTATTTTTAATATTATAGTTTTAATTTTTTTATTTTTAATTAAATTATATAAAATATAAAAATATTATTTTTTATATTTTTTATTATAATTATAATATTTAATTTTAATTAATTATATGAAAATATAAAAATATTATTTTTATAATTTTTATATTAATTATTAAAAATATGAAAATATAAAAATTGATACATTGATGAAATAGAACATTTAGCCTTTAACAAAATAATCATTCCCATTCCCATTCCCAAATTTTGATTTCGTGGGTTAGAAAAAGGATGATATATAATTCTCTTAGTTGTGGGGATTAAATTCCCTAATTTGTGGGAATGAAAATAAAAAAAAAAAAGAATTTCAAAGCATGCTTAAAGAGAATGAAATCATTCATTTTTATTCTTGAGACAATTTTTTATGAACTAAATGGAGCCTAAAGAAGGAGATAGACTATGTGAGTGTGAAAAGTGTAGTGTTCTTTATTAAGTGCTTGATCAACTTATTTATATATCCAATTTTTTGTAAAAAAAAAAAAAAAAAAGAAAAGAGTGATAGACTAGCATGCACAATAATAGGTCTAACCAAGTACAAAAGGGTGAATTTTTCCCCACGCACACGAAGTATATGCAAGACCTCAGCTAAACCCATTTTCTTACAAATGTTTATTTATTTTTTTTGTAAAAAATTATTTTATGTACATTCAATATAAATTAGACCTTATATGAAAAGGAATTTAACAGTCATTAGATCAAATAAGTTTGTGTAGAATTAATTAAAATATTTATAATAAGTGCAATTATCTTTATATCTCAACACATGTTGTGAGTTAAAAAATAATAATAATAAATTCCCATTTATGTTCAACTAGCCATTTTTTTACTACAAAACCAATGCATTAGTATTTTTTTTTTCTCTCTTTCACCTTTATGTTATTTGATTATAGGATTGCACCAAGTACCAATAAAAAAGCAGTCCTGGAAAATGGTGGTTTTCTACGGCTGTTCCGGAAAATTCGATGGTTTCTACTGCTGTTTCAGAAAATGGTGGGTTTCTTAAAGTGAATTTTTCGATAGATCAATATAATATGCAATGTAAGGTTCCACTTATAATGGAGATGTTTAATGAAAGAGACAGTAGATTAACATTGAATATTCCTCTTTCTTTCAGTAAGCCAAAGGATAGTTGGCTCTGGATTGAGGAGGAGAGGGGTAGGTATATGATTAAAAGTGTGTATAAAGTTCTTACCCAAGACTTGCAAACCTCTGTTGTGGGCGGCATGGAGATGTTCTAGAAGAAATTGTGGTGTTTGAAATTGCCCCAAAAAGTTAAGAACTTTGCGTGGCGTCTGGGGAATAAGTGTGTTCCAACTAAAGATCTTTTAATTCGAAGAACAGTTGAGGTGGATTCTTTGTGTATGATTTGTGGTACTGTAGATGAGTCTTTGGATCATGTTCTGGTTAGTAAATGTTTTTTCCTGCTGTGATCTATATGTTGTGCAGATGACCTGTGTAGTGCTGTGGATGGTATGGAAGAATCGCAATGATGTTGTGTGGAACCATTCAAATGCGTCAGCGGCAGATTTGGCTGGTGCATCTAAGTCTTTCTTCTCTCAATGGTAGCGACCTAAGTTCAGCGAGAGATGTCCTCAGTAGGTTTGTCAGATGTTAATGTTAATTCCTCTGAAGTGGAGTCATGGCAGCGTCCTTCTCCAGGTGTTATGAAGTGTAATGTCGATGCTTCTCTGCTGCAGGCTATGGATAAGCTTGGGGCTGGTTGGGTTTTGCGTTCATCGTATGGGGAGTATGTTGAAGCTTGCTAGATTCAAATGTCTGGTCCTATGGACCCGAAGATTGTTGAGGCTCATAGAATGAGAGAAGCTCTCAGTTGGATCAAGGAGAGGCAATTGCAGAATGTCTTGATTGAAACAGATTCGTTGCTTTTGGTGCATACTCTTAAGTAGTCCAGCTTCTGATTGTTCCTATTTTTATTATCATTGTATAGGATTGTAGGTTGCTGTTAGAAGAGCCTGTTGGATGCTCTGTTGGTTTTGTTAGAAGATCAGCGAAATAACAACTGGTTCTGTGTCTGGTCCGAAGGAGTGGGGTGTGGAAACCCGATATTGGAAACCCGATATTTTATCTATTTATTTATTTATTTTAATTAGTTAATAATAATTTATATATTTATTTAAAAAATTATTTTATTGAATGGCCTATTTATTTATTTATATATATATATTATTTTTAAAATTAAATATATGAACAATCCAATTCAATAATAATTCTTATCATATTCTATACATAATAGAACTCTTGAAATATGTATACTCTAATAATCTCTTTTTGTTAAATTTTGCTCTCAAATACTCTTTTATCGAGTTTCATCATCTTTTATTTATTGTTACATATGTGTGTGCATCCCAAAATCGTTTAGAATGGAGAAAGCGAATCCATATAGCCGACCCCAAATTTTTAGAATAAAGGCTTAGTTGAGTTGAGTTGAGTTTTTATGTGTGTGTGTATATATATATATATATATATTTATTTATTTATTTATTTATATTTATAATTTATAATCTGATGTGCGCAGAGAATCCATAAATTTTTACTTATCTATTTATCACCTTAGATTCTATTTTCAATGTAAAAATTCAATTTCTTTGTTCAATAATTGATGAATTTGATTTTATTTTCTTTCCTTGAATTGTTACAATTACTCTAGAAATTCTTTTTTTTTTTCTTTGACTATTGGTATTGAATTGGGTTGATCATGATTACTGTTGGACAAAAACCTTGAATTTAGATTATATATATATATATATATATATATATATATATATATATATATATATATATATATATATATATATATAATTCCGATTCGGTGGATATGCTGAGTTTCGGCCATTCATCGTCTCGTCCATTCGTTGGACGATCTAGGAACGAATGGACGAGACGATGAATGGCCGAAACTCAGCATATCTACCGAATCGGAATTATATATATATAGAAATTCTTTTTTTTTTCTTTGACCATTGGTATTGAATTGGGTTGATCATGATTACTGTTAGACAAAAATCTTGAATTTAGATTTTATATATATATATATATATATATATAATTGTTGTTAAAGTTATTATTATATTATTTTTTTACTTTTATTTTTTTATCCATTTTTTAAAATTAATCTATTTTTATTAATTTCATTATTATTATTATTATTATTATTATTATTATTATTATTATTATTATTATTATTATTATTATTATTATTATTATTATTATCATCAACTTTGATTTCCAAATAGAATTTTTATATATATTCAATGAGTCTGTCATATTAGTTTAGTGATCAAATTTCGCTATATTCTGGGTATGTAGAAGATTCGACTATTCAATCTGTCAGCTGAAATTGTCTCTGTTTCATTGAATATAACTATTGTCTTGGAGGTTTCAGGTGAGTGATAGTTATAATACATGACACCATTTTAGTCCATTTTAAAATTTCTTAGCATTAAATTTGTTATTAAATGAAATTTTAAATCAATGTTTTAACAATTATTTTACATGTTATTTTCTAGAGTTTTATTTTATTATTGAATTTTATTTTGATTTTGATTAAATAATTGATTTTGTCAATTATCTCTGCATTAGAGCCATTAAGATTCCGGGAACAGGCCTTTAATGTCTTTATATTGATTGATATCTGACTATAAAATTTACCGATGTGTTACACTGAATTGATTTGAGATTGATTTGATCTTATTGACTCTCTAAAATTATTGAAATAAACTGTTGAAATTGTACTATTAGTTATTATTTGCTATCTGAAAATTTTTGTTGATTTTGATTGATTTGTACAAATTGATTTTCTGTTTTGAATTAGTACCTGTACCCAGTATCTGTATCTATTATCTGGCCCCACCGTATGGACTATCACGGTATTAGGTTGCATTGTTGAGTCATTCATAATTGCAATTTATGGTTTGCATTAGTATCATATGCATTGATATCTGTGAAGGAGGAGGAAGGTATCTAATATATGGTAGTGTGCTTACCATCTGACCTTTGGTGATGTGGGGTATTATCACCCTGGTGTACTGTACCATAAAAATTTTATTGAATGAATTTCTTTTATATATATATTTTATGAAATTATTTTACTAATGATTTTGATAGCATAAGCATGATTTTATTGAATAGAAAATTTATTGTTAAATTAATCAAGCGTTTGCCTGTTCCTATTTCATTATGTGCTATAATTATCATTCACTGAGCATTGGCTTAAACCATGTTTTCTCTGTTTGTTATCTGTTTCAGATCAGTAAAATTCTACAGCTAATCCAAATATTTAGTCCATTTTCTGGAGAGAGACAATATTTGATTTGTTCTCATAGTATGCCCGAATTCATGTTTCATCGGGCTAGTAATTAGTTTAGTTTATTGAACAATTTAAGTTTTTATTTAAAATCTGTAGAGACTCTATAGTTTACTTATGGGATATTTATGTTGTTTATTCAGTGTTTTATTTATTTGGATTTTTTCTATTTTTTTAGAGTTAGTAAGTGACAATATATTTATTCAAGATACTCTGATAAGGCTTGCATGATTTAAAAATACTTAAATTATGCGCCGGTTGTGACACAAAATTTTGGGTCGTGACAAAGTTGGTATCAGAGCCCAGTTTAGGTTTAGTAAACTTGCGGAGCATAGGATCCTTAATGTCTTTTCAATTTATCATTGCTTTAGATATCTGCGTCCTTCGTACTTTTTTACCTATCTTAATTTGGCTCACATTTTCAGATTTAATGCTTATTTATTAAAATGAATAGGTGCCTAGGTCTATTAAACGTAAGAGGAGAGCTGGGGCCAAGGGTCTTAATGGTGCAAACCTTGATCCAACAGGGGAGGTACCACCTCAAACATTAATTAGACATCTAAACAGACGCCTATGGCTAAGACTGGGCACAACTGTAATGGTCGGGCTCCAACCACTAGAGGAATTATCCGCTTTGGCCATAAGCCTCACGGTTTTGTCCCATAGGTGGAATGGATAACTTCCTAGAATATTACCCATCTTAGGATTTCTCTCAAGCGAGCACGCTTAACTCTGGAGTTCTTCCAACTCTCCAAGCCATTCCACCAAAAGGCGCCTTTAGTGATTAGTTCCCCCATTTTATATATCATTACTTTTTGAACCCAAGACCATCTCCGTGCTTTGCAGATGTGGGATTTTTCTAAGGGACCTTTCTGCCCCCTTTTCGGGACTCAACATCCTCGCTGAGGTTTGCCCCGCCATTGCCCAAGAGGACACTCGAGCAGCTCTGATACCAATTGTAACGGTCAGGCTCCAACCATTAGAGGAATTTTCCGCTTTGGCCATAAGCCTCACGATTTTGTCCCATAGGTGGAATGGAGAACTTCCCAGGAGGTCACCCATCTTAGGATTTCTCTCAAGCGAGCGCGCTTAACCCTAGAGTTCTTCCAACTCTCCAAGCCATTCCACCAAAAGGCATCTCTAGTAATTAGTTCCTCCATTTTATATATCATTACTTTTTGAATCCAAAACCATTTCCGTGCTTTACAGATGTAGGATTTGCCTAAGGAACCTTTCTCTCCCCCCCCCCTCCCTCCCCCGCTTTCGAGGAATTCTAAGATTGGAGTTCCTGATTTGTCCTAACAATTTCCCTAAGTTCCTTTAGGATCTAGGTTCTGGCCAAAACATCAAAGTTATAGTTTTAGGTCTTATGGAAATTTTGGCTTATGAATCACTGTATTTGTAGTTTTGTAGACTGAGTTATGACATTTTTGCCACAACTGATCGGGTACCCTAAAGTTCAGGATTTCTAGGTTAAATTTAGTTCAGGTCAGGTTTACTGGACTAATTTGGTCTAGCAAATTGGTTGGGTTTGGTTCATACTTGGGCTCTAAGTTCTTCATAAGAAATGTTCCCCTATGTTTCAGGAGTTCATGGGTTTAAGAATAAGGTCAATTGGGATATCCTAGAGTGAGTTATGCTCAAATTACTAAGCACTGTTCAAATGGTCATTCTGTCCAGGTCCAGAATGCCACATTCGGATTCAAGCCAAATTTAGGGCAAGTTATGGCCAGTTTCTGGGCAGACTTCCTTCATGACATTTCTAGAGTTATGTCCAAGGTTTAATCTTCAATTGGCCTCACACCAATTAGAGCTATGTAACTCAACTTATAGCCACATAACACACTGGACTCAAGGGTCCAGAATCCCTGCACAGAAAATACACTCCTAATTCATCAATTCAACACCACCACCAACTTCATTTGTTAACCAATTCACATCATTTGGTCAATATTTGACCTCAAACACTTCAATTAAGATCATGGCACAAAACCCGCAAATTCTCCCAAAACCCTAACTTTCACAATCACAATTCAAACAAAACACATGAAAATCAGCATACTATTCATATATACTTATTAGGCAACTCTAGCAAGCACATTTATTTTCACCAATTCATCAAACCCTAAGCTGCCTTATGTTGGCCGAAATTTATCCCCCCCCCCCCACCCCCATCCAAGCATCATTTTCATCAATTTATGATGAAAATTTAGTACAATTAAACTTAAACACAAGAAAATTTCAAGAATCTAAGTTTAATGTTGCACATACCTCAATTGGAGTTTTCCAAGCTTGCTAACCTCCAACTTTTCCTCTTCTTTTTGCTATCAATCACTTTAAGAAGATGAAATATCAAGATTTGGTGTTGGGAACTATGGGAAATATGGTGAAAACCTAAAGAAATTCAAGCTTTAGAGGAAGAAAAATGGAGGAGGGAGAGAGAGAGTAGGTTTCGGCCAACACTTGCAAAAGGAGGAAGATGATGACTTTTTACAATTTGAAGGGATTTATTGACTTTGTCTCATATGTGAATATGTTTCTTAGTTTTATTAGTTTTAAATTTTAATTATAATTAATATAATTATAACATTTTCATTTATTCCATCTATATCCTCAAACTGGCTTTGAATAGTACTATTCATGGACTGAAAATAGTACTGTTCAAAGCTTAGAAGTTTAGGACGTTACAACAACCATTCCAATTAGCTACTGCAGCTCAAGCACCTAGAGCTGGTTAGGTTACTGTGGTAGATCTGGCAGCTGGATTGCATGTAGTGAATAGGGCTGTTAATACCATAACTGAGTACCTTACAACTCAACAATAGCAACCAATGGTTGGCCCTATTTTAGTACTAGCTTAGGATAGGGCTTGATTTCTTGACTCTACAGACTTTCTCAAGCTAAAACCAAAGGAGTTTACTAGAGAGGATGCATTAGTTGATCCCTTAGATTTTCTAGATGACATGGAGAGGTGTTATGACACTATGGGTTGCAGTAGTGCTAGGATGGTGATGTTGGCAGGAAATCAGCTTAAGGGAGTTGCTCGTGAGTGGTATCTCTCTAAGAAGAATTGGTGACTTGAAGGTTCTATCCTCTGGCTTGAGTTTCACTTTCTCCTCTTAGAGCAATTTCTCCCTCCTAGTGTTCAAGAGGCTAAGGCTTTGGAGTTTCAAACCTTGAAGTAAGGCAATATGACAGTTACAGTGTATGAGATGAAGTTTACCAAATTATCTTTCTTTGGTAAACACTTGATTCTAAATGAGGAGAAGAAGGTTCGAAGGTTTGAAAGGGGCTTACAAGACAGGCTAATTGATCGTGTAGCTCCTTTATGACTACCTAAATATGAGGAGGTGGTTGATCGGGCTAGACAAATGAAGATGTATGATGATGAACGTTGGGCTAGTGAGCAGCGCAAGCAGTTTAAGAAAGATGGTCAGGGTAATCAGTTTAACAGAGGACAGAGTCATCAGGGTTCTTATTAGGGTAATAAGCAGGGTTCTCAGTCTACAGTTGGCAATAGGGCACATCAATCTGAAGGAGTGGAAGCGTGATTATTGGACATTAGAACCTTGAATTTAAAAAATTATTTCTAAGGTTACATGCACCATACCCAGTTTCTTATGAACCTAATCAATTTCTAATGCCCAATTGCATACCAAAACATATTTTAGCATGCATTAAAATTTCATTTGCCATTAAAGATTATGAGTTAACATTTAATTCAATTAAACCCTAACCAAAAAAGGGATTTTTAGGTACTAACCTCTTGATGCACAATTGATGCAATCTTAGGATGTTCTTAGGACCCCAAATGTTGTCCCTTTAGTTTGTCCACCACAAGCACACACCAAGATAGCAATGGCAGCCCCTAGATTGCTTCTCAAGCCTTGTCAACCAATTATGAGATGGGGATTATGCTTTGTGAAGGTTGTATGAATGTATTGGGTATTAGAAACACTTTCTAATAATTTAATTCAAGAGGAAATCTAAGTTTTTCCCTTTGAATCAATTGAGAAATAGAAAAAGAGAAGGGGACACCATGTTGCCATCCCATATGAGAGAAAAGAGAGAGTGGGCTGATTTTTCTTTATAACCTCTCTTTATATACTTAGGTCAAACCCTAATTCCCTTGCCACATGTCACCACAAGATCCCATCTTATTATTTGATTTAATCCTATGAAGCCATGTGTCAAGCTCCATTTAAATCATAACATGTGGTCTTCCATCATAGGAAGACAGGTGGCAAGATTATATGGTGTCACGTGTCACCATCACATGGTGTCACGTGTCACCATCACATGGTGTCACGTGTCACCATCACATGGTGTCACGTGTCACCATCACATGGTGTCACATGTCACCATGTGAAAAGACCAATTTACTCTTTAATTTTGAGTTCTCAACCTAAAATTATAATTTCTCCTCTTTAAATCAATTTATATCAAATATAAATTAATTAATTAATTAATCTCTATTAATTAATTTCTCATAATTAAATTCATATTTAATCAAATTAAATATAAATTTAATTTATACTATACATCCAATAACCTAGATTTGGTTTTAATTCATGCTAGGGACTTTACAATCTTATTGTAAACCAAACCTCTTTAATTAATCAATTAAATTACATTTTAAATGGTGATTAGCTTGTGTAGATGTGTGACTTACTAGGCTCATTACTTATTGGCAATGAGAAATGATATTAACTCCTAATATCATTGGAAATCTTTCTTACCGTAAATGATTTCTCTAAATCGTTTCAGGCATCTCATAGACCATGGTTGACACCTAGCATAGTATGTCATGGCCACCCAATCAGTAATAAGGAATACCTTAAATGAACCTTTAATCATATGTTACCATGCACTAGAATCTCTCCATTACAAAATCCCAATTCGAGCTGGAGTCATGGTTAATGTCAAACCTCATTTGCTATGAACATGATGTTCTCTTTTAATTCCAGTTATTGATTAATTAGATTTTCTTGTCAGAAACCCTTTTCTGACTAAATCTGTCTGTCTTGGCTAGGAACTTGAAACATCAAGAACAATTAAATGAATATAGGATTTTATCCCTATTTACTTTGGGTAACGGATTCCATCTTGATCAACACCTATCTCCATATATAACTAGTAGGAGCCAACACATGCCCATATACCCATACACAGTACAAGTATGAAAGCAGTATCAAACTCAAACTACCTATATATAAGATAATTGTGTTATCTTAAGTCTAAAGATTATATGCACTGATATGATATATGACAATGCATTGACAAGAGTAAAGTCCATGTGCTTGTCATAAACGTCACTGGTTCGGCCTACTTATCATGTATAAGTGCCTATCATGTTTGTTATGTGGTATGAGACTCACCACTCTATCTTATTTATTTCTCATATAAATACGTTGGGAACAAACATGATTACAATCTTTCTAGATAAGTCATGTTCTTTCTAAAGTATCCTCGATTGTGAACCAATTTATGATACTTTGTGCTAGAAATATTGTCACTCATATTCTTAACAACTTAAGAATAGAATTTTTAACAAAATATCAACGGACCTTTTCTATTACACATAAATATATTATGTAAACGGAAAAATGAAATTGCCTTTTATTAATAAAATATGTACAAGATACATACAAAATGATATGCTCTAGGGCATACTACTAACACAATCTGGAGTTGGTCACGGATGTGAGCAGAGGACTCATGCAGGGAATGCTCGGTATAGTTAGATTAGCACTGGGCCTGTTTCCACTCCTTGTCAGCATTGTGGTAAGCTACATAAGGGCACTTGTCATTGGGTCACTGGAGCATGCTTTGGTTATGGACAGCTGGGACATCGTAGATAGGACTGTCCTACTAGTGGGACAACTCAGGGTACTAGTCAGGCAGCACATTCTACTCCCTCTCAGGTTCAGCCAGTTTCATAGTATAGTGGTAGAAGTCAGGGTTTTGGTGGTCATGGTCAGGGTGGTAGAGGTTCTGGTGGTAAAGAACCTGCTTAAACTCAGGGATAGACATCTGGTGGTAGAGGTCAAGCCAGGGTTTTTGCTTTGACTCAGCAGGATGCTCAGGCATCTAATGCAGTAGTGATAGGTACACTTTCTATTTGTTCATTTAATGCTAGAGTCTTGTTTGATTTCGGTTCCACTCATTCCTTTGTTTCTCCATACTTTTTCATGAGATTTAGTACACCATCTACTTTGTTAGAGTATCATTTATCTGTATCAACACCTATGGGGAATGCAGTAGACACTGATATGGTGTATAGGGGATGTATAGTTCACATTGGAGACAGGAAATTAGCTGCAGATCTTGTTTCTTTGGATATGTTTGAAATTGATGTGATTTTAGGCATGGACTGGTTAGCCACTTATCACGTTTCATTGGATTACCATAATAAAGTTGTATTCTTTAAAATTCCTGGAGAGGCAGAATTTCAATTTCAAGAAAATCACAGTATAGCCTCTAGTAATCTTATCTCAGTAGTGAGTGCTCGCCGATTATTGCAAAAGACGTGTAAGGGGCATCTAGCTTTTGTTAGAGACATTCAAGCAGAAGGTGTAGGTTTGGAGAATGTTACAGTGGTTAAGGAATTCCTTGATGTGTTTTCAGAAGATTTATCAGGTTTACCTCTAGAGCAAGAGGTAGAGCTTAGTATAGACTTAGTTCCTGGAACTGAGTCCATATCTATGCCACTTTATCGTATGGCACCTGTAAAACTTAAGGAGTTAAAGGAGCAGTTAGAGGACCTACTAGATAAGGGGTTTATGCGCCCTAGTGTTTCTCCATGGGGTGCTCTTGTGTTATTTGTGCGGAATAAGGATGGGTCTTTAAAAATGTGCATTGATTACAGGCAATTGAATAAGGTGACTGTAGGTAACAAGTATCCTCTTCCATGCATAAATGACCTATTTGACCAACTTCAAGGTGTAAAGTGTTTTTCCAAGATTGATCTTTGATCTGGGTATCATCAATTGAGGGTTAAGAAAGAAGACATACTCAAGACTGCCTTTAGGACTAGGTATGGACACTATGAATTCCTTGTAATGCCTTTTGGTCTTACCAATGCTCTAGCCGCTTTTATGGATCTCATGAATAGAGTTTTCAAACCTTTCTTAGATCAGTTTGTTATAGTGTTCATTGATGACATTCTAGTGTACTCAAAGAGTAAGGAGAAGAATGAGCAGCATTTGAGAATTATCCTTCAGACCTTACGAGAACACAAGCTATATGCCAAGTTCCCAAAATGTGAGTTCTAGTTAGATAGTGTGGCTTTCCTAGGCCATACAGTGTCTAAGGATGGGGTGTGTGTTGATAAGAAGAAAGTTGAGGCAGTGCTTCATTGGCCTAGACCAACAACTGTTTCAGAGATTCGTAGTTTCTTAGATTTAGTAGGGTATTATAGACTGTTTGTTCAAGACTTCTCTGGTATTGCAACACCTTTAACTAAGTTGACACAGAAGAATATGAAATTTCAGTGATCTGAGGCTTATGAAAAAAGTTTTCAGGAGCTTAAGACTCGTTTGACTACAACACTACTGTTAGCTCTTCCATCTGGATCAGGGGGTTATGCAGTGTATTGTGATGCTTCTAAGATTAGTTTAGGATGTGTTTTGATGCAGCATGGACGGGTTATTGCATATGCTTCTCTTCAGTTGAAAAGGCACGAGTAGAAATATCCAACTCATAATTTGAAAATGGTTGCAGTAATTTTTGCTTTGAAAATCTGGAGGCACTATCTGTATAGTGAGACTTGTGAAATCTTCACTGACCACAAAAGTCTTAAATACATCTTTGACCAACGTGATCTTAATCTTAGGCAAAGAAGATGGGTAGAATTACTGAAGGATTATGATTGCACCATACAGTATCACCCTGGAAAAGCTAATGTGGTGGCCGATGCTCTAAGTAGGAAGTCTTCTGGTAATTTAGCCCATATATCTACCAAGAGAAGGCCTTTAATTGGTGAATTACATGAGTTGCTAGATTAGGGAGTAGAGTTTGAAATCGTATCTGGATCATTCTTAGCACATTTTCAAGTTAGACATATCTTGATTGATTGAATTAATACTGCTCAGAAAAGGGATTCTCAGTTGTGCAAGATTATAGATAGTATTCCTCAAGGCCAAGTTCAAGGGTTCATGTTAAATGATGATGGAGTTCTTCGTTATGTCACTAGACTTTGTGTCCCCAATGTTGATGAGTTGAGAAGAGAAGTTATGGAGGAGGCATACCATTCTGCTTACACAGTACACCCAGGTTCAACTAAGATGTACCGTGATTTAAGGGAGCATTATTGGTGGGGTGGCATGAAGAGGGATGTTGCAGACTTTGTTGCTAAATATTTGCCTTCTCAACAGGTTAAGGTAGAAAATCAGAGACCATCTGGGTTACTTCAGCTGTTACCTATTCTCGAGTGGAAGTGGGAACAAATTGCCATGGACTTTGTTGTGGGTTTACCTAGTACACGAGGTGTTTACAATGCAATATGGGTGATAGTGGACAGATTGACAAAATTTGCTCATTTTCTTCCTGTGAAGATTACATATGACTTTGCTAAACTTGCACAGTTGTATATAGATAAGATTGTTAGTCTTCATGGTGTTCAAGTTTCTATTGTCTCTGATTGTGGTACTCAGTTTACTTCTCGAGTTTGGAAGAAATTCCAAGAAGCTTTGGGAACACGAGTAGACTTTAGTACTGCTTTTTACCCTTAGACAGATGGATAGTTAGAAAGGACCATACAGATGTTGGAGGACATGCTTCATGCATGTGTTATGGATTTTGGTGGCTATTGGGATCATTCCTTTGCCTTTAGTGGAGTTTGCTTATAATAATAGTTATCAGGCAAGTATAGAAATGGCTCCATATGAGGCATTATATGGTCAAAGGTGTAGGTCATTGATTTGTTAGGATGAAGTTGGAGAAAGAAGGCTTACTAGACCAGAGTTGATACAGTTAACTTCAAAGAAGGTTCGACTAATTCGTGATAGACTTTTGACTGCTCAAAGTCGACAGAGAAGTTATGCTGACCCTAAGCATAAAGATGTAGAGTTTATGATTGGTGATCATGTATTTATGAGAGTTTCTCCTATGAAAGGAATCATGAGGTTTGAGAAGAAAGGGAAGCTTGGCCCTCATTTTGTTGGTCCATTTGAAATTTTGGAGATAATTGGAGCAGTTGTTTACCGTTCAGCCCTTCCACCTGGTTTTGCACATGTACAACCAGTTTTCCATATTTCTATGCTTAGGAAGTATGTACCAGATCTATCTCATGTTTTGCAACCTTAGAAAATACAATTTAGGGATGATATGTCATATGAGAAGCAACCAATAAAGATTTTAGGTCTATAAATTAGGAAACTCCGGTCTAAGGAAGTGGCTTTTGTCAAAGTTTTGTGGCATAATCACTCAAGTAGTGAGTCCACATAGGAGGCAGAATCTGAAATGCGAGCCAAATATCTTCACTTATTTGATTCTTCAGGTTAGAATTTTGTCTGTTTAAATTCGGAGACCAAATTTCTTTTAAGAGGGGAAGTATGTGGAAACCAAATATTTTATCTATTTATTTATTTATTTTAATTAGCTAACAATAATTTAATATATTTATCTAAAAAAAGAATACTTTATTGGATGGCCTACTTATATATATATATATATATACAAGGAGACCCAAAATCGAAAGGGGGATGAGCTAACAGGGAAGAAGCAATAATCTAGATCTTGAACAATATATAAATAACTAAAGAAATAAACAAAATGCACAAAAAAAAAAGGAAATCTTCAGAAATGAAAATTAAACTTGTAAATTAAATATATATATCCTATAGGCGGCAGAGCCAGTCCGTTAAGAATATATATACTTAACAAAAAGAAAATTAAATTTGTAAATTTAAATATGAATATTCATGTATATATTCAATAGCGCAGAGTCCGTTATGAACATATATACGTATATTTATGCAGTTCAGGCGGTTGAACCGACCATATGCATGCTAAAGCAATAAATTTGAAACTTTGTAAAAGAAATTGAAGAAAACTTACTTCAAAATCTTATAAATTTTTGTAAGATTTGTACAAAGGTTTGGAGATGTAATTCCGGGTAGGACTTACAAAGGTTGCTCAACACATGAGCTTCCTAAGATCTACTACAAGGAAGTACAAGGGTTTGTAAGTTTGTAGATGAGGTAGAGGTAGGGCTAGATGGGAAGTGAATCGACCTTCTTGCTCCTTCTGAACCTCGGCGAGAACTCTCTAGGACTTGAGATGCTTGGGGATGGAGAAGCTTGGAGAAGCTTTGGCTCCTTTGTAAAAGCTCTGAAGTTCCAAAGAAAACTCCCTCCTTGCCTTGGATGAATGCCTCCTTAAATAGAAGGGTCCAGGGGCATTTTTGTAATTTCAAAAAGTTTGTACAGTGTCTGCCACTTGATGCCTTCACGTGTGAACAGTGATTCTTGTCTCCTTCACATGCGAACAGTAAAAAGTGAACAGTACAAGATATGACAGGTGAACAGTGTCCTGTCTGGTTTTGAAATAAAGTAAAAGGAAACAAAGTAAAAATGATTACAAAAGAGAATAAAGAGAAAGGTAAAAGTTCAAATTTACAAAGAGTAAAAATAAAAGTAGAAAAGAGAATAAAAGTAAGATAGATAATTTTGCCGCCATAAATTTCTTTTGCCGGTCTTAAATTCTTTCTTTTTCTTTTTCTTTTTCTTTTCTTTTTATTTTTCTTTTTCTTTTCTTTTCTTTTTCTTCTTCTTTTTTTTTTTTTTTTTTTTTTTTTTATCGGAGTGGAGCTTGGACCACTCGTGTTAGCCTTCCAACATATTTTGTAGGTTGTGCCATGTTTCCTCATCATCACTTGTTTCGTCATCGGACGAGACAGAAGATAAGTCGTAGTAGCTTTCATATTGGACCATGTAATTTTCATACTGGGTTTCAATGTGAAAGGGTTTTGGATTCGGCAAATGTTCGTAATGAACGAATATCCGAGAATATGTACCTGTATGGACTAGTATATACTCTGGATATCTATATTTTCGCCAGTTGTCAACGACTGTCTTTGCTCGCCATTTGTTGAGTTGGACGAAATAATCTTCATGATTGCATGGCCAATCTGGAATATGATAGAGAGGAGGAAGTTTTGTATCCAGGTAGAAGTAATGGATTGCTTGTTGGAGCTCTCCATTTGCTAATACTTCTGGAGGTGTTGAAATTATTTGTAAGTTGACTGGTTTCTGGAGTAATAATAGTCTTCTGACTTCTTGAAGGACTCTATTTCCCAAAAACCTTGTCATTTCACAATCAGATTTTGTAACTCGGACTCCAGCTAACATGCCCCATTTGAAGAGTTCTCGGGCGTCTAGATACCGGGTACCAGACATCTGAGTGGTTTTGAAGCGGGGAATGCTGAAATCTAAGCTGTGTTCACAATTTGGATAGCACAGAGGTCGCAGGTTGTGACGTTCCTGAGTGCAGTGGAAACGGGGTTTTGAGTAGTACTCCCATTCCCATGACCATCCATTTTGACCTTGCTGATTGCTTTTTGTAAAGTTGAGACCTTTTTGGAAAACATCCAGCTGTTCTTTGATTCTGGACTGGATGATGTTTTGGAGGATTTGCTCGCGGATCTCTTGAGGAAGACCGTTGAGAACTTGTTGCCTGAATTTCTTCGAAAGACAACGGGTTTGGAAATGTGCTAAGGACCTATTGGCACCAAGTGAAGCAAAGAGGACTTCACTGTGGTGATAATTTTTCACATTGACCAGTGGGGCCAATGGTAATTTTACACTAGAATCCAGTGGGGATCCTAGGCCTTCAGTCCTTCGCCTTTGAATTTTTACACTAGAATCCAGTGGGGATCCTAGGCCTTCAAATTCCTGTTTTTGTAATTCAAGGTGATGATTTTGGTTAGAAGTGGATGGATCTGATGGACTAATTCTGGATGTAATGGATTTGTATAAAATCTGGTTTTGTAAAAACTCAATGAATGATTGAGCTACCATGATATGATCCTCATGATATTTAATTCTGCTAAGGAGGTCAGCCACATAATTATTAGCTTCTTCAAACTCAATACAAAGTGCATTGAGAGCTGAAACTCCCAATCGTTTGTTTTGTATTAGAGTCCAAAGATTATCTAATAAACATTGGTGCCTCTCGAGGAACATATGCGATTCGCTACATTAATTCTGAATTTCTGAGCAGGAGTTTTGGAGAGGACTATTGGTCCAAAATGGACTAAATCTCCATTGTTGGGTGATTCTGTCATCTGCAAAAACTCATGAGGGTTAGTTTGTAATAAGCAGTAATCAAATTGATTTTTGAAAACAAGCTTGTTTAAAAAGAATGTTTTTTGTAAATGTTGTCTTGTTTCCTGTTCCAAAACATTTATTTGATTATCAAAAATGGAATAAGCCTTTATGATATTCAAATTCTCTGTTTTGGGTTTTTCAACAAAAGGAAAAACAAGGTTTTGATTCTTTGTTTTAAAAGAAATGCTATCATAGTTGACTTTGTAGGGAGTAATGAAATTAATGAAAGGAGTCCCTAAAATGACACTATGACTGATATCTTTTATTAAAACAAATGAAGTTTGTAGAAGAAGATTTGAACTAGCTATTGAAGCCTCTGTTTTGTATTTGATTTTGATTTTGGAATTGTTTGCAGCTGAAAGATTTTCAGTAGTTTTTTCTTGGAATTTTTCTGGAACAATACCTTCTCTAATACAATTTATATCTGCACCTGTATCAAATAAGGCAATTGTATCAATCCTGAAATCTTTTGAAAAAACTATCGAAATTCTAATCAAATATTTTCTGAAAGAAATCTCATTAAGGATGAAGAGAAATTCTTTTGTAGGTTTTTCAATGTTTTGAATTTCTAAAGTATTTTCTTCATCTTCTTCTTCGATTTCTTCATTGATTTGTTTTGAAAGTAATTTTTGAATTGTTTCTGAGTCCTGTGCCTGTTTTTCTTTAAGCTTGTTAAGTTCAATCTTAACAGCTGTTATTTCTTCCTGGAGGCTTTGGACTGAAACAGTTGGTTGTTTTGAAGTCTTCTTTCTACCTAATATGGCCGTAAGGTCATATGTGTTTTTTGAAATAGAAGGCAGAATAGAGGGTTTTTGTATTGGTTGTTCTTCAAAAGTTTTTAAAAGTTTTCCTAAAAATTCCTGTTGTAGTTGAGAATCTTCAACCTGTGTAAGGATTTCTAAGAGTAACTTCTGGTCTTTTGAAAGAACATTGATTTTCAATTTTTGTTACGTAAGCGGTTCATTTTCAATCGGATGATGAACTTGTGATTAATTCATCAACTTGTAATCCTTCTTCTGTGGGTTCAAAATTACTGGACTCACCTTCAGTTTCAATCAAAAGAGCAGTTATCTTATTAATAACTTCTTCTTCTAATTGCAACTTATGAAGTTTTTTGTTTAATTTGCAAAAATTTGCGGTGTGGCCTTTGTTACCACATTTGTAACAAGTCCAATTTTTGAACTTTGTTTTGGATTGAGGACTAGGTTTGCTAGTCTTTTTTGAAGGTTTTTTGTAATAGGAATCTTTTTCTGGTTTTGAAGAGTTTTTGTATTTTTGGGATGATTTTTTGCAAGGTTTTCTGCTACAACTTCCTCCACAGTCTGGAGTAGGGTTTTTGGTTCCTATTTCAAATTGTTTGCAGAAAGATCCTAACTCTTGACGAGTTTTTCTCATTTCCCATTTCAAATGTTTTTGTAATTTCAAATCCTGACAGATTTTTAAACCTTCTTTTTGAGTGAGACTGACTAGTTCACCATAGGTTAGTTTATCATACGGGATTTGATTTCCAAATGCTTCCTTAATTTTATTCCTAACCTTTTCTCCTAAAAGGATCGGAAGTCCAGCAAGGAATTTCTCTTTCCAAAAGGGCTGACTAGAATCTTCTCTAAGCATTACCCTAGTAAGGAAAGTGGTTTTGTAATACTGAAAATCACTCAGTTTTTTGCATCTAAGATTTGAAAGGAGTTCGGCATTTTTATCCTTAAGATGAGATGGGTCACCTACGAAATGTAAGGAAATTGTTACAATCAAGGTGGCTACTGCATCTGGGATTGGTTGGCCTAACTCATCAAGAATTGGCACGCCATCTTCTTGAGTTTGTATGGATTCTAGAATCTCAGATTTTTGTAGGTTCGTGAGATGATAATCCCACCATCCTTTGAGCTGTCCTGAAAATCCTGCAATGAGGAGTTCAGCAATAGCTCTGTCTGGGGTTCCAGTTTGGGTTTTGTAAGCATTTGCTGCCATGGTCATTTGCTGGAGCAAATTCAAGATGTTGTATTCAGACATACCATCTATGTTCCATTCATAGACAGTAGAGGCATTGAATTTAGACTGGGTCAGGATTTCAGATCTATTTTCTATGCCTAAGTCTGGAGCTGTTATTGGGAGAGGTGTTGCTACCCGCGGCCAATAAAGTCTATTAATTTGTAAAGGTTTTGAAACTGGAACTGGTTTTTTGAAAGTTTATGGAGTTTTGGAAAACGGATATGAAATGTTATGCTGTTTAGCATACATCTCAAACCAATCAAAGAAAAGAATATGAACCCTGTGTTGGTGTACAAAGTCATAATATTTCTTTTGAATTTCTTCTCTTTGATTATCAAAATTTTTGAAAAACCATATTTGCTTTTTATGATTTTTAGGAGAATAAAAATCATCACGCAAATATTGTCTGTTTACTTCAAATTCTTTTTCAAGCACATTAAGTTCATGATTTACATTTTCTGTAATGGCTGAAAAAGTAGGAGAAGTAGGTTCTGACTCTGTTTGGGTTTCATCACGAGCACTGCTTTGTAAATTTGTATAAACTGGATGTGGAACATTTGTAGAGTAATTTACGTTTTGTAAAGTGGATCTAGGTATTTCTGAAGTAGAAAACCTAGAAGAGCTAGGTAAGTCTGAGGTAGAATACCTAGGCTGTATATTTTGTATTTCAACTGGTTTTGTAACAGGCAAACTAATGACGGAAGGTATACGAGACACTCTTCCTATGTCAACAGTACTGGATGTTGAGGAATCATCTGAAAACCTAAGGCTTCTGTTAAAGCTAAGGCTGACTCTTCCATCGTCATACTGGGTTACTTGCCTAAGTTGAACGTTTGGCTCAACTATTTTTGAAGATTCTGGTTCTACTGCACCTTCTAAAATCCATTCTTCTGGTAGGGTTATGTCCTTCCATTGGATAGATCTAGGAATTACAGTATTGGATTTTGTAAGATCAGTTTGTAAAAGCAAAGTTTCTCCTTTTTTGCTTTGAAACTTATGTTTTGTTGCAAAAGCAGAAATCATAGCTTTGTAATGAATTTTGTAAATCAGTGCAAGAGGAATAGATCCTTCAAGCATTTTGTAATTGTGAGTTTTGATTTGTAAAACAAGAGATTTTGTAATATTACTGTCGTTTAAGGAAACAGTAAAATTTGGATAGCAATCAAAAGATATTGGTCCATTGCATAAACTAGACTCGACTGAACTAAGCAAGGAGTCCTGGAAGTTTATGAACCTAGTATCTCTAAGAACTGCTAGGATTGAGGTGTTCAACCCTTCTTTTGTAAGCGGTTTAATTCCAACTTGGACTAAACCTATGTGGATGTATTTGTATTGTTTTTCACGGTGTTTTTGTAAGGATTTTTGAGACAGAAGAGAAATCGTCTCAAAGGGTTTTGTAATCTGAAGATCTCTTTCTTCAGTTTTGATTGTGAAATCAGTTTTGAAAAAATTGAGTTTTGTAGTCTGATAGATTTGATCCTTTTGTACTTTTGGAATTTCCCAATTATCTATACATTTTTCAAAATTTTCTATTACTATTTCTTCACTATTAACTATCTTTCTCGACTCGGAGGACGAGGTAGAAGAGTTTGAAGAAGAAACTGTCCTACAGAAAATTGGATTCATACTTAAAGAATTTTACCAGGTTGATCTTTTGAGTTAAGTGAGGTAACCGCACCAGGAATCACTGCCCTAAAACGCCCTCTCGGCTAAACACGGGACTTACAACCCAGGCCTATTTACACCTCTAAAGAAGCTGTCTTATCACCTTAAGATCATCTTACCAACCTCTCAAAATGTTTAAATGTGAATCCGAACCTTAAATAGAACCTTTTCCCCCCCAGGCTCTGATACCAAGGAGACCCAAAAATCGAAAGGGGGATGAGCTAACAGGGAAGAAGCAATAATCTAGATCTTGAGCAATATATAAATAACTAAAGAAATAAACAAAATGCACAAAAAAGGAAATCTTCAGAAATGAAAATTAAACTTGTAAATTAAAGATTAAATATATATATCCTATAGGCGGCAGAGCCAGTCCGTTAAGAATATATATACTTAACAAAGATAAAAATTAAATTTGTAAATTTAAATATGAATATACATGTATATATTCAATAGGCGGCAGAGCCAGTCTGTTATGAATATATATACGTATATTTATGCAGATCAGGCGGTTGAACCGACCATATGCATGCTAAAGAAATTTTGTAAAAGAAATTGAAGAAAACTTACTTCAAAATCTTATAAAATTTGTAAGATTTGTACAAAGGTTTTGGAGATGTAATTCCGGGTAGAACTTACAAAGGTTGCTCAACACATGAGCTTCCTAAGATCTACTACAAGGAAGTACAGGGTTTGTAGGTTTGTAGGTGAGGTAGAGGTAGGGCTAGATGGGAAGTGAATCGACCTTCTTGCTCCTTCTGAACCTCGGCGAGAACTCTCTAGGACTTGAGATGCTTGGGGATGGAGAAGCTTGGAGAAGCTTTGGCTCCTTTGTAAAAGCTCTGAAGTTCTAAAGAAAGCTCTCTGCTTTGCCTTGGATGAATGCCTTCTTAAATAGAAGGGTCCAGGGGCATTTTTGTAATTTCGAAAAGTTTGAACAATGTCTGCCACTTGATGCCTTCACGTGTGAACAGTGATTCTTGTCTCCTTCACATGCGAACAGTAAAAAGTGAACAGTACAAGATATGACAGGTGAACAGTGTCCTGTCTGGTTTTGAAATAAAGTAAAAGAAAACAAAGTAAAAATGATTACAAAAGAGAATAAAGAGAAAGGTAAAAGTTCAAATTTACAAAGAGTAAAAATAAAAGTAGAAAAGAGAATAAAAGCAAGATAGATAATTTTGCCGCCATAAATTTCTTTTGCCGGTCTTAAATCTTTTCTTTTCTTTTCTTTTCTTTTCTTTTCTTTTCTTTTTTTTTTTTTTTTTTTTTATTTTTTTTTATCGGAGTGGAGCTTGGACCACTCTTTTTACAACAGATTTTGTATTTGTGAAGAGGTACCACAACCTTCTTCATCATCATCTCCCAAGTCTATGATGGGTTCTGAGTCAGAATTGGCTGCAGATGAATTGGTTCTGTTTTGCAATAATTGTTCCATTATTGTAAAATATTCTTCATCATTTTTAGCTCCTGCTAATCTTGCCATAGCATGTGATCTTTGGGCCAAAAACAATTGATTTGAAAAGTTTTGTATAGGAGTTGGTGGCAAAAGGTTTTTTCCCTTAAGCCAGGTTTTTACTCCTTGGTTTGTAATTGTTTCTGGGATATTAAATGAATCCCACCATTTTACCTTGAACCTTCTGATGATTGTATTCAGTCCATCTTGGGGTCGAAATTCAAAGAACCAGATAAGAACCCAAGGTAAAAAGAATTTTGAAGAGAACAAGAGAAGAGGAGGAAACCTTTTCTCTTTGGGTGAGGGTTTGTAATGGGTTTTAAAAAGGTTTAAACTCTCTGATATTTCTGGTGTAAGAATTTCAGGTAGTGCACCAAAATACTTCCACCACTGAGCAAACCATGAAGGGGTTTTGGAAGGATCAAATGTTTTTTGGAAATAGAACAGCCATGAATGACTATTCTTGTGATTTTGTATGAGGAAGGTATTGTACCATGCCTGTTGGTAATCCCAGTAATTGAAATGTTGGCAATGGTCAATCTTGTTTTGGAATGATAATGGGAAGATTTTTGGTTTTGTAAGGTCTTGTCCCCAATCAGAGGGATTAAGGATGTTTTGAATGTGGCAGGTTGAATAAGCCGGATCAGCATGATTTTCTTTTAGATAAAAATGTTTGAATTTTGCTGAGCCAGTAAATTCAAGTATTGCCTGGTAGTAGGCTTGGGTTTTGGAAAGATCCCAAGGTTTGTAATACCATCCTTTTGTAAAGGCTTTTGAAATTGCCATAGAGGCATCTTGGTGTAAGAACTCATCCTCTATGATCAAAACATTTTGAAAATGGGTTTTTGTAATCCATTCCGAAGACTTCTTTTTTAATTTTGTTTGAGACAAAACTATTTGAGAAGAATTTGGTTGGGAAACATCGGTTTGAAAATCTATTTGTAAAATCTCATGGTCTTGAGAAATGTTTTGAAAATTTTGAGAAAGGGTTTTTTGAGAGGAAGACTCTCCTTTCCCCTGGGTTTTGGAAATAGGTTTTGTAGACTTACCTTTCTGGGCCTGATTGGCCTGAGTTATGTTTTGTAGAGCCTAAAGAACTTCAGGAGATTTGGACAGTGATTCTATCCATTTTTGAATCTGGCTGTCTGTTTCTGGAGCCTGAGATTCAATAAATTTTGTTTGATCTTCTTCTTCTGCTTCGACCATGTCTGCCCAAGTTTGAATAGGTTTTGCAGAAGAGATGATAGGTTTTGTAGGGTTTGGTTTTGTAGAGGCTGAGGCTTCAGCCTTGGTATTTTTCTTTCTGGGCATTGGCCTGTCTTGAAGAAATTCTCTGGTTAGAAAGTCTGGGATGGAATTTGTATCTCCTTTTATAAATTCAATTTCAAAATCAAAAATACTTAAAATTGCTTGCCATCGTGCAAAAATTTATTTTGATGCAAGATTTTGAACATCTTTTTGCAAAACTTCTTTGGCTGATTTGCAATCAATTCTAAGTAAAAATTTTTGATTTAATAAATCACTTTGAAATTTTTGTATGCACATGACAATTGCAAGAATCTCTTTTTTGATGGTAGAGTATTTCTTTTGACAATCATTCCAATGTGCAGAATGGAATTGAACTATTTGTTCTTTTCCGTTTTGAACTTGTTTTAAAATTCCACCATAACCTAACTCTGAGGCATCTGTCTCGACGACCTTAGGGGCTAATGGATCTGCCAAATGCAGACAAGGAATGGTTTGGATCTGTTTTTTGATATGACGGATCACTTCAGTGTGATGATCTGTCCATGGAACAGGGTTTTTCTTTAACCTATCATGCAAGGGTTTTGCTAGACGGTTAATATTCGGACAAAAATCTAAGACATAATTCAAGCTACCTAAGAATCTTTGCAGCTGGGTTTTATCTAAGATTTTGTCTGGAAATTTGTTTGAAAATTCTAGACTTCTCTCTATTGGAGTAATGGTTCCTTGGGATATGTAATGACCTAGAAACCTAACTCTGGTTTGGAAAAGAGAAATCTTTGATTTTGAAACGGCAAGGCCATTTCGTTTTGTAACAGAGAAGAATGTTCTTAAGTGTTTGAAGTGTTGTTCAATTGACTCCGAGAACACAAGAACATCATCTATGTAGACTATGCAAAATTTTGAATATGGATTGAAGATTTCATTCATAATTCTCTGGAATTCTGATGGGGCATTTTTCAGGCCAAAAGGCATGACTTTCCATTCATATTGTCCAAAGGGAACTGTGAATGCGGTTTTGTATCTATCTTTTGGATCAATTTGTATTTGCCAAAATCCTGATTTCATATCAAATTTGGAAAACACAAATGCAGAATGAAGTTTTTGTAAAAGATCTTTTTTGTTTGGAATTGGATATCTGATCCATTTCAAAGCTTTATTCAAAGGTTTGTAATTAATTACTAATCTAGGAGTGCCTCTTTCTATTTCTGAATTTTTGTTTACATAAAAAGCTGCACAACTCCAAGGAGATCTAGATTCTGTAATTAATCCTTTTTTCTTTAAATCCAAAATTTCTGAACGACAGTGTTGTTCTAGTTCAGCATTCATTTGGATTGGTCTGGCTTTTGTAGGTATCTGTTTTTCATTGAAATCATTTTCATATGGTAAATCTACCATATGTTGTTTTCGATTCCAAAAGGCGTTTGGTAAATCAGAACAAATTTCTCTTTCAATTTGGGCTTTGAAATCCGAAATTTTCTTTTTCACCAGATCATTTTGTAATTGTTTTTCAATTCTTGTTAAAGAAACATCTTGCTGTAAATACAACAAGTGTTGCTTTTTTCCCTCTATTAAAACATTAATCTTGTTATTATAAATGGAACAAGCTTTTATAATATTGAGATTTCTTATTTTTGGTTTTGTAACGAAAGGGAAAACAAGAGTTTGTTTTGTAGTTTTGAAAGAGATACTATCATCGTTAACCTTGTAGGGAGTTATCAAGCTAATGAAAGGAGTCCCTAAGATTACACTATGATGAATATCTTGAACAATTACGAATGAGGTTTTGAAAAGAAAATCACCATTAGCTATGGAGGCTTCTGTCTTATAGCTAATAGCCATTTTTGAATTATTTGCAGCTGAAAGTTTTTCTGTGATTTTTTCGTGAAATTTCTTTGGAACAATTCCTTCTTTAATACAGTTCAAATCTGCTCCTGTATCAAATAAGGCAATTGTATTGATTTTGAAATCTTTTGAAAAAACAATGGTAATTTGTATCAAATATTTTCTGGAGGTGATCTGATTGAGGATGAAAAGAAAATCTTCTGGAGGTTTTTGAGTTTCCAAACTATTTTCTTTATTTTTCTCAGATTCTTCCTGGGGTTTTGAAAACAAAAGCTGGATTGCTTTTGAGTCCTGTGCCTTTTTCTCCTTAAGCTGTTTAAGCTCATTCTTAGTGATTTTTATTTCTCTTTGGAGGCATTGGACTGGAGGGTTTTGTAGTTTTTTCTGATTTTCAGGATTTTCTTCATGCTTTAAAACATCTAAGATTAATTCTTGACTTTTTAAAAGCATGTGAACATTTTTTGCATTTTCTTCAGATTCAATTTTAGAATCTGAATCGGATGAATTATTAACTAATCCATCTTTTTGTAAAGGTATGTTTTCTTCGGACTCCTGGTTGGAGTTTGAAGAGGAAGTTGAAGAATTAGTACTCAAATTTTGAATGACTATTTCTTCTTTTTGTAATGATTTAGTGGATTCAGAGATTTTGAATTCACTTTCCATTTGTAATTCTGGGATTGATTTTGGAAGCGGTTTGTTTTGTAATGCAAAGGTTTTTTGGGGTTTTTGTTCCTTTAAAACCTGTTGTTTTGAATTCTTTGTAAGAGGAGTTTTATTCTTAACAGTAACAGGATTAACAGACAATTTTTCTTCTGCTTGTTTAGCAGACAGTTTTTCTTCTGCTTTCTTTAGAAGATCTTTTAGAGCTGCAATGAACTCAGATCGATTATCTTCTGGCTCCTGTTGTGCAGGTTTTGTAATTTGAGAAGGTTTTGAAACTGGAACTGATTTTTTGAAAGTTTTTGGAGTTTTGGAAAACGGATATGAAATGTTATGCTCTTTAGCATACATCTCAAACCAATCAAAGAAAAGAATATGAACTCTGTGTTGGTGTACAAAGTCATAATATTTCTTTTGAATTTCTTCTCTTTGATTATCAAAATTTTTGAAAAACCATATTTGCTTTTTATGATTTTTAGGAGAATAAAAATCATTACGCAAATATTAATGCATTTACTTCAAATTCTTTTTCAAGCACATTAAGTTCATGGTTTACATTTTCGTAATGGTGAAAAGGTAGGAGAAGTGAGTTGACTCTGTTTGGGTTTCATCTGAGCAGGACTCGTTTTGTAAATTTGTATAAACTGGGTGTGGAACATTTGTAGAGTAGTTTACGTTTTGTAAAGTGGATCTAGGTATTTCTGAAGTGGAAAACCTAGAAGAGCTAGGTAAGTCTGAGGTAGAGTACCTAGGCTGTATATTTTGTATTTCAATTGGTTTTGTAATAGGCAAACTAATGTGAAGGTATACGAGACACTCTTCCTATGTCAAAATTACTGGACGTTTAGGAATCATCTGAAAACATAAGGATTCTGTTAAAGCTAAGGCTGAATCTTCCATCGTAATACTGGGTTACTTGCCTAAGTTGAACATTTGGCTCAACTAATTTTGAAGATTCAGTTCTCTGCACCTTCTAAATCCATTCTTACGGTAGGGTTATGTCCTTCCATTGGATAGATCTAGGGATTACGATGTATTGGATTTTGTAAGATCGGTTTGTAAAGCAAAGTTTCTCTTCTTTTGCTTTGAAACTTATGTTTTGTTGCAAAAGCAGAAATCATAGCTTTGTAATTAATTTTGTAAATCAGTGCAATAGGAATAGATCCTTAAAGCATTTTGTATTTGTTAGTTTTGATTTTTAAAACAAGACATTTTTTAATATTCATGTAGTTTAAAGAAACATTTAAATTTGGATAGCAATCTAAAGATATTGGTCCATTGCATAAACTAGACTCATTGAACTAAGCAAGGAGTCTGGAAGTTTATGAACCTAGTATCTCTAAGAACTGCTAGGATTGAGGTGTTCAATCCTTCTTTTGTAAGCGGTTTAATTCCAACTTGGTCTAAACCTATATGGATGTATTGGTATTGTTTTTCACGGTGTTTTTGCAAGGATTTTTGAGACAGAAGAGAAATCGTCTCAAAGGTTTTATAATCTGAAGATCTCTTTCTTCAGTTTTGATTGTGAAATCAGTTTTGAAAAAATTGAGTTTTGTAGTCTGATAGATTTGATCCTTTTGTACTTTTGGAATTTCCCAATTATCTATACATTTTTCAAAATTTTCGATTACTATTTCTTCACTATTAACTATCTTTCTCGACTCGGAGGACGAGGTAGAAGAGTTTGAAGAAGAAAGCATCCTCTGAGAAAATTGGATTCATACTTAAAGAATTTTACAGTTGATCTTTTGAGTTAAGTGAGGTAGCACCGAGAATCATCGCCTAAAACGCCCTCTCGGCTAAACACGGGACTTACAACCCAGGCCTATTTACACCTCTAAAGAAGCTGTCTTATCACCTTAAGATCATCTTACCAACCTCTCAAAATGTTTAAATGTGAATCCGAACCTTAAATAGAACCTTTTCCCCCCCAGGCTCAACACATGGGTCTCCTTGGTATCAGAGCCTAGGGGGGAAAAGGTTCTATTTAAGGTTCGGATTCACATTTAAACATTTTGAGAGGTTGGTAAGATGATCTTAAGGTGATAAGACAGCTTCTTTAGAGGTGTAAATAGGCCTGGGTTGTAAGTCCCGTGTTTAGCCAAGAGGGCGCTTTAGGCGTTGATTCCTAAGTGCTACCTCACTTAACTCAAAAGATCAACTCGTAAAATTCTTTAAGTATGAATCCAATTTTCTCAGAGATGCTTTCTTCTTCAAACTCTTCTACCTCGCCTCCGAGTCGAGAAAGATAGTTAATAGTGAAGAAATAGTAATCAAAATTTTGAAAAATGTATAGATAATTGGGAAATTCCAAAAGTACAAAAGGATCAAATCTATCGACTACAAAACTCAATTTTTCAAAACGATTTCACAATCAAAATCAAGAAAGAGATCTTCAGACACAAAACTTTGAGACGATTTCTCTTGCTCAAAAATCCTTACAAAAACACCGTGAAAAACAATACAAATACATCCACATAGGTTTAGTCCAAGTTGGAATTAAACCGCTTACAAAAGAAGGGTTGAACACCTCAATCCTAGCAGTTCTTAGAGATACTAGGTTCATAAACTTCCAGGACTCCTTGCTTAGTTCAGTCGAGTCTAGTTTATGCAATGGACCAATATCTTTTGATTGCTATCCAAATTTTACTGATTCCTTAAACGACAGTAATATTACAAAATCTCTTGTTTTACAAATCAAAACTCACAATTACAAAATGCTTGAAGGATCTATTCCTCTTGCACTGATTTACAAAATTCATTACAAAGCTATGATTTCTGCTTTTGCAACAAAACATAAGTTTCAAAGCAAAAGAGGAGAAACTTTGCTTTTACAAACTGATCTTCCAAAATCCAATACTGTAATCCCTAGATCTATCCAGTGGAAGGACATAACCCTACCAGAAGAATGGATCTTAGAAGGTGCAGTAGAACCGGAATCTTCAAAAATAGTTGAGCCAAATGTTCAACTTAGGCAAGTAACCCAGTATGATGATGGAAGAGTCAGCCTTAGCTTTAACAGAAGCCTTAGGTTTTCAGATGATTCCTCAACATCCAGTACTGTTGACATAGGAAGAGTGTCTCAGATACCTTCGTCATTAGTTTGCCTATTACAAAACCAATTGAAATACAAAATATTCAGCCTAGGTATTCTACCTCGATTTACTAGCTCTTCTAGGTTTTCTACTTAAATACCTAGATCCACTTTACAAAACGTAAATTACTCTACAAATGTTCCACATCCATTTATACAAATTTACAAAGCAGTCTGCTCAGATGAAACCCAAACAGAGTAACTCATTTCTCCTACCTTTTCAGCCATTACAGAAAATGTAAACCATGAACTTAATGTGCTTGAAAAAGAATTTGAAGTAGATAGACAATATTTGAATGATGATTTTTATTCTCCTAAAAATCATAAAAAGCAAATATGGTTTTTCAAAAATTTCACTGGTCGAAGGGAAGAAATTCAAAAGAAATATTATGACTTTGTACACCAACACAAGGTTCATATTCTTTTCTTTGATTGGTTTGAGATGTATGCTAAAGAGCATAACATTTCATATCCGTTTTCAAAAACTCCAAAAACTTTCAAAAAATCAGTTCCAGTTTCAAAACCTTCTCCAATTACAAAACCAAAACAACAGGAGCCAGAAGATAATCGATCAGAGTTCATTGCAGCTCTAAAAGATCTTCTAAAGAAAGCAGAAGAAAAACTGTCTGCTAAACAAACAGAAGAAAAATTGTCTGCTAAGCAAACAGAAAGAAAAACTCATAATCCTCATATCATAGAAACAAAGTTCTGAATGGGAAATTTCGGATGGTAGAAAAATACGATCAACATCCTCCTCTTAGGATAGTGAAAATTCCCCACTTGGAACAAACAGTAGAAGCAGCCCCTTACAAAATTCCAAATGAAAGTGATTATGTGAACATAAAAAACATTGTTTTACAGAATAACTTTACAAATGCCCATTTGCATACCATTGGTAAGCAATTACAAAAAATGGAACAAAACCAACAGGCTACAGTTTCCCAAGTTGAAACTAAGCCAGATACAAAATTGAAAAACCCAATTTTCAAACCATTCCAAGTTTCAAAAAATAGTCAAAAAGATTTACAAAATAACAACAATTCTGAGTTCATTCAGGCTTTGAGAGACATGAAGACTAGGCTAGAAGCTTCGACTTCTACTCCAGTAGCACCTGAAACACCTCAAACTTCCCAAAGGAGTGTCAATATAATTGAGGAAGATTCAGATTCAGATGTCCAAAGCCAGGAAAACCAGCCCATCCAAACTGAAGAAATTCAGTCTTCAAAACCCTTACAAATCAATAGACTTTATTGGCCGCGGGTAACAACACCCCTCCCAATAATGCTCGGACTTTGGCATAGAAAATAGATCTGAAATCCTGACCGAGTCTAAATTCAATGCCTCTACTGTCTATGAATGGAACATAGATGGTATGCGAATACAACATCTTGAATTTGCTCCAAAGAAATGACCATGGCAAAGAAATGCTTACAAAACCCAAACTGGAACCCCAGACAGAGCTATTGTTGAACTCCTCATTGCAGGATTTTCAGGACAGCTCAAAGGATGGTGGGATTATCATCTCACGAACCTACAAAAATCTGAGATTCTAGAATCCATACAAACTCAAGAAGATGGCGTGCCAATTCTTGATGAGTTAGGTCAACCAATCCCAGATGCAGTAGCCACCTTGATTGTAACAATTTCCTTACATTTCGTAGGTGACCCATCTCATCTTAAGGATAAAAATGCCGAACTCCTTTCAAACCTTAGATGCAAAAAACTGAGTGATTTTCAGTATTACAAAACCACTTTCCTTACTAGGGTAATGCTTAGAGAAGATTCTAGTCAGCCCTTTTGGAAAGAAAAATTCCTTGCTGGACTTCCGATCCTTTTAGGAGAAAAGGTTAGGAATAAAATTAAGGAAGCCTTTGGAAATCAAATCCCGTATGATAAATTAACCTATGGTGAACTAGTCAGTCTCACTCAAAAAGAAGGTTTAAAAATCTGTCAGGATTTGAAATTACAAAAACATTTGAAATGGGAAATGAGAAAAACTCGCCAAGAGTTAGGATCTTTCTGCAAACAATTTGAAATAGGAACCAAAAACCCTACTCCAGACTGTGGAGGAAGTTGTAGCAGAAAACCTTACAAAAAATCATCCCAAAAATACAAAAACTCTTCAAAACCAGAAAAAGATTCCTATTACAAAAAATCTTCAAAAAAGACTAGCAAACCTAGTCCTCAATCCAAAACAAAGTTCAAAAATTGGACTTGTTACAAATGTGGTAACAAAGGCCACACTGCAAATTTTTGCAAATTAAACAAAAAACTTCATGAGTTGCAATTAGAAGAAGAAGTTATTAATAAGATAACTGCTCTTTTGATTGAAACTGAAGGTGAGTCCAGTAATTCTGAACCCACAGAAGAAGGATTACAAATTGATGAATTAATCACAAGTTCATCATCCAGTTCAGATTCTGAAAATGAACTGTTTACAAAACCAAAATTGAAAATCAATGTTCTTTCAAAAGACCAGAAGTTACTCTTAGAAATCCTTACACAGGTTGAAGATTCTCAACTACAACAGGAATTTTTAGGAAAACTTTTAAAAACTTTTGAAGAACAACCAATACAAAAACCCTCTATTCTGCCTAAAAACACATATGACCTTACGGCCATATTAGGTAGAAAGAAGACTTCAAAACAACCAACTGTTTCAGTCCAAAGCCTCCAGGAAGAAATAACAGCTGTTAAGATTGAACTTAACGAGCTTAAAGAAAAACAGGCACAGGACTCAGAAACAATTCAAAAATTACTTTCAAAACAAATCAATGAAGAAATCGAAGAAGAAGATGAAGAAAATACTTTAGAAATTCAAAACATTGAAAAACCTACAAAAGAATTTCTCTTCATCCTTAATGAGATTTCTTTCAGAAAATATTTGATTAGAATTTCGATAGTTTTTTCAAAAGATTTCAGGATTGATACAATTGCCTTATTTGATACAGGTGCAGATATAAATTGTATTAAAGAAGGTATTGTTCCAGAAAAATTCTAAGAAAAAACTACTGAAAATCTTTCAGCTGCAAACAATTCCAAAATCAAAATCAAATACAAAACAGAGGCTTCAATAGCTAGTTCAAATCTTCTTCTACAAACTTCATTTGTTTTAATAAAAGATATCAGTCATAGTGTCATTTTAGGGACTCCTTTCATCAATTTGATTACTCCCTACAAAGTCAACTATGATAGCATTTCTTTTAAAACAAAGAATCAAAACCTTGTTTTTCCTTTTGTTGAAAAACCCAAAACAGAGAATTTGAATATCATAAAGGCTTATTCCATTTCTGATAATCAAATAAATGTTTTGGAACAGGAAACAAGACCGCATTTACAAAAAGCACGATTCTTTTTAAACAAGCTTGTTTTCAAAAATCAATTTGATTATTGCTTATTACAAACTAACCCTCATGAGTCTTTGCAGATGACAGAATCACCCAACAATGGAGATTTAATCCATTTTGGACCAATAGTCCTCTCCAAAACTCCTGCTCAGAAATTCAGAATTAATGTAGCCAGAACTGCATATGTTCCCTCAGAGAGGCACCAATGTTTATTAGATAATCTTTGGACTCTAATACAAAACAAACGATTGGGAGTTTCAGCTCTCAATGCACTTTTTGTTGAGTTTGAAGAAGCTAATAATTATGTGGCTGACCTCCTTAGCAGAATTAAATATCATGAGGATCATATCATGGTAGCTCAATCATTCATTGAGTTTTTACAAAACCAGATTTTATACAAATCCATTACATCCAGAATTAGTCCATCAGATCCATCCACTTCTAACCAAAATCATCACCTTGAATTACAAAAACAGGAATTTGAAGGCCTAGGATCCCCACTCGATTCTAGTGTAAAAATTCAAAGGCGAAGGACTGAAGGCCTAGGATCCCCACTGGATTCTAGTGTAAAATTACCATTGGCCCCACTGGTCAATGTGAAAAATTATCACCACAGTGAAGTCCTCTTTGCTTCACTTGGTGCCAATAGGTCCTTAGCACATTTCCAAACCCGTTGTCTTTCGAAGAAATTCAGGCAACAAGTTCTCAACGGTCTTCCTCAAGAGATCCGCGAGCAGATCCTACAAAATATCATCCATCGAATCAAAGAACAAATTGGATGTTTTCCAAAAAGGTCTCAACTTTACAAAAAGCAATCAGCAAGGTCAAAATGGATGGTCATGGGAATGGGAGTACTACTCAAAACCCCGTTTTCATTGCACTCAGGAACGTCACAACCTGCGACCTCTGTGCTATCCAATTCCAAGTCCTAGAGAGTTCTCGCCGAGGTTCAGAAGGAGCAAGAAGGTCGATTCACTTCCCATCTAGCCCTACCTCTACCTCATCTACAAACTTACAAACCCTTGTACTTCCTTGTAGTAGATCTTAGGAAGCTCATGTGTTGAGCAACCTTTGTAAGTCCTACCCGGAATTACATCTCCAAACCTTTGTACAAATCTTACAAAAATTTATAAGATTTTGAAGTAAGTTTTCTTCAATTTCTTTTACAAAGTTTCAAATTTATTGCTTTAGCATGCATATGGTCGGTTCAACCGCCTGAACTGCATAAATATACGTATATATGTTCATAACGGACTGGCTCTGCCGCCTATTGAATATATACATGTATATTCATATTTAAATTTACAAATTTAATTTTCTTTTTGTTAAGTATATATATTCTTAACGGACTGGCTCTGCCGCCTATAGGATATATATATTTAATTTACAAGTTTAATTTTCATTTCTGAAGATTTCCTTTTTTTTTGTGCATTTTGTTTATTTCTTTAGTTATTTATATATTGTTCAAGATCTAGATTATTGCTTCTTCCCTGTTAGCTCATCCCCCTTTCGATCTTGGGTCTCCTTGATATCAGAGCCTGGGGGGGAAAAGGTTCTATTTAAGGTTCGGATTCACATTTAAACATTTTGAGAGGTTGGTAAGATGATCTTAAGGTGATAAGACAGCTTCTTTAGAGGTGTAAATAGGCCTGGGTTGTAAGTCCCGTGTTTAGCCGAGAGGGCGTTTTAGGGCAGTGATTCCTGGTGCGGTTACCTCACTTAACTCAAAAGATCAACCTGGTAAAATTCTTTAAGTATGAATCCAATTTTCTCAGAGATGCTTTCTTCAAACTCTTCTACCTCGTCCTCCGAGTCGAGAAAGATAGTTAATAGTGAAGAAATAGTAATCGAAAATTTTGAAAAATGTATAGATAATTGGGAAATTCCAAAAGTACAAAAGGATCAAATCTATCAGACTACAAAACTCAATTTTTTCAAAACTGATTTCACAATCAAAACTGAAGAAAGAGATCTTCAGATTACAAAACCCTTTGAGACGATTTCTCTTCTGTCTCAAAAATCCTTACAAAAACACCGTGAAAAACAATACAAATACATCCACATAGGTTTAGTCCAAGTTGGAATTAAACCGCTTACAAAAGAAGGGTTGAACACCTCAATCCTAGCAGTTCTTAGAGATACTAGGTTCATAAACTTCCAGGACTCCTTGCTTAGTTCAGTCGAGTCTAGTTTATGCAATGGACCAATATCTTTTGATTGCTATCCAAATTTTACTGTTTCCTTAAACGACAGTAATATTACAAAATCTCTTGTTTTACAAATCAAAACTCACAATTACAAAATGCTTGAAGGATCTATTCCTCTTGCACTGATTTACAAAATTCATTACAAAGCTATGATTTCTGCTTTTGCAACAAAACATAAGTTTCAAAGCAAAAGAGGAGAAACTTTGCTTTTACAAACTGATCTTACAAAATCCAATACTGTAATCCCTAGATCTATCCAATGGAAGGACATAACCCTACCAGAAGAATGGATTTTAGAAGGTGCAGAGAACTGAATCTTCAAAATTAGTTGAGCCAAATGTTCAACTTAGGCAAGTAACCCAGTATGACGATGGAAGAGTCAGCCTTAGCTTTAACAGAAGCCTTAGGTTTTCAGATGATTCCTCAACATCCAGTACTGTTGACATAGGAAGAGTGTCTCGTATACCTTCTGTCATTAGTTTGCCTATTACAAAACCAATTGAAATACAAAATATATAGCCTAGGTATTCTACCTCAGACTTACCTAGCTCTTCTAGGTTTTCTACTTCAGAAATACCTAGATCCACTTTACAAAACGTAAACTACTCTACAAATGTTCCACACCCAGTTTATACAAATTTACAAAACGAGTCTGTTCAGGATGAAACCCAAACAGAGTCAGAACCTACTTCTCCTACCTTTTCAGCCATTACAGAAAATGTAAACCATGAACTTAATGTGCTTGAAAAAGAATTTGAAGTAAACAGACAATATTTGCGTAATGATTTTTATTCTCCTAAAAATCATAAAAAGCAAATATGGTTTTTCAAAAATTTTGATAATCAAAGAGAAGAAATTCAAAAGAAATATTATGACTTTGTACACCAACACAGAGTTCATATTCTTTTCTTTGATTGGTTTGAGATGTATGCTAAAGAGCATAACATTTCGTATCCATTTTCCAAAACTCCAAAAACTTTCAAAAAATCAGTTCCAGTTTCAAAACCTTCTCAAATTACAAAACCTGCACAACAGGAGCCAGAAGATAATCGATCTGAGTTCATTGCAGCTCTAAAAGATCTTCTAAAGAAAGCAGAAGAAAAACTGTCTGCTAAACAAGCAGAAGAAAAATTGTCTGTTAATCCTGTTACTGTTAAGAATAAAACTCCTCTTACAAAGAATTCAAAACAACAGGTTTTAAAGGAACAAAAACCCCAAAAAACCTTTGCATTACAAAACAAACCGCTTCCAAAATCAATCCCAGAATTACAAATGGAAAGTGAATTCAAAATCTCTGAATCCACTAAATCATTACAAAAAGAAGAAATAGTCATTCAAAATTTGAGTACTAATTCTTCAACTTCCTCTTCAAACTCCAACCAGGAGTCCGAAGAAAACATACCTTTACAAAAAGATGGATTAGTTAATAATTCATCCGATTCAGATTCTAAAATTGAATCTGAAGAAAATGCAAAAAATGTTCACATGCTTTTAAAAAGTCAAGAATTAATCTTAGATGTTTTAAAGCATGAAGAAAATCCTGAAAATCAGAAAAAACTACAAAACCCTCCAGTCCAATGCCTCCAAAGAGAAATAAAAATCACTAAGAATGAGCTTAAACAGCTTAAGGAGAAAAAGGCACAGGACTCAAAAGCAATCCATCTTTTGTTTTCAAAACCCCAGGAAGAATCTGAGAAAAATAAAAAAAATAGTTTGGAAACTCAAAAACCTCCAGAAGATTTTCTTTTCATCCTCAATCAGATCACCTCCAGAAAATATTTGATACAAATTACCATTGTTTTTTCAAAAGATTTCAAAATCAATACAATTGCCTTATTTGATACAGGAGCAGATTTGAACTGTATTAAAGAAGGAATTGTTCCAAAGAAATTTCACAAAAAAATCACAGAAAAACTTTCAGCTGCAAATAATTCAAAATGGCTATTAGCTATAAGACGTAAGCCTCCATAGATAATGGTGATTTTCTTTTCAAAACCTCATTTGTAATTGTTCAAGATATTCATCATAGTGTAATCTTAGTGACTCCTTTCATTAGCTTGATAACTCCCTACAAGGTTAACGATGATAGTATCTCTTTCAAAACTACAAAACAAACTCTTGTTTTCCCTTTCGTTACAAAACCAAAAACAAGAAATCTCAATATTATAAAAGCTTGTTCCATTTATAATAACGAGATTAATGTTTTAATAGAGGGAAAAAAGCAACACTTGTTGTATTTACAAAGAAGATGTTTCTTTAACAAGAATTGAAAAACAATTACAAAATGATCCGTGAAAAGAAAATTTGATTTCAAAGCCCAAATTGAAAGAGAAATTTGTTACGATTTACCAAACGCTTTTGAATCGAAACAACATATGGTAGATTTACCATATGAAAATGATTTCAATGAAAACAGATACCTACAAAGCCGGACCAATCCAAATGAATCTCGAACTAGAACAACACCGCTGCTCGTAAATTTTGGATTTAAAGAAAAAGGATTAATTACAGAATCTAGATCTCCTTGGAGTTGTGCAGCTTTTTATGTAAACAAAAATTCAGAAATAGAAAGAGGCACTCCTAGATTAGTAATTAATTACAAACCTTTGAATAAAGCTTTGAAATGGATCAGATATCCAATTCCAAACAAAAAAGATCTTTTACAAAAATTCATTCTGCATTTGTGTTTTCCAAATTTGATATGAAATCAGGATTTTGGCAAATACAAATTGATCCAAAAGATAGATACAAAACCGCATTCACAGTTCCCTTTGGACAATATGAATGGAAAGTCATGCCTTTGGCACGAAAATGCCCCATCAATTCCAGAGAATTATGAATGAAATCTTCAATCCATATTCAAAATTTTGCATAGTCTACATAGATGATGTTCTTGTGTTCTCGGAGTCAATTGAACAACACTTCAAACACTTAAGAACATTCTTCTCTGTTACAAAACGAAATGGCCTTGCCGTTTCAAAATCAAAGATTTCTCTTTTCCAAACCAGAGTTAGGTTTCTAGGTCATTACATATCCCAAGGAACCATTACTCCAATAGAGAGAAGTCTAGAATTTTCAAACAAATTTCCAGACAAAATCTTAGATAAAACCCAGCTGCAAAGATTCTTAGGTAGCTTGAATTATGTCTTAGATTTTTGTCCGAATATTAACCGTCTAGCAAAACCCTTGCATGATAGGTTAAAGAAAAACCATGTTCCATGGACAGATCATCACACTGAAGTGATCCGTCATATCAAAAAACAGATCCAAACCATTCCTTGTCTGCATTTGGCAGATCCATTAGCCCCTAAGGTCGTCGAGACAGATGCCTCAGAGTTAGGTTATGGTGGAATTTTAAAACAAGTTCAAAACGGAAAAGAACAAATAGTTCAATTCCATTCTGCACATTGGAATGATTGTCAAAAGAAATACTCTACCATCAAAAAAGAGATTCTTGCAATTGTCATGTGCATACAAAAATTTCAAAGTGATTTATTAAATCAAAAATTTTTACTTAGAATTGATTGCAAATCAGCCAAAGAAGTTTTGCAAAAAGATGTTCAAAATCTTGCATCAAAACAAATTTTTGCACGATGGCAAGCAATTTTAAGTATTTTTGATTTTGAAATTGAATTTATAAAAGGAGATACAAATTCCATCCTGCACTTTCTAACCAGAGAATTTCTTCAAGACAAAGCAATGCCCGTAAAGAAAATACCAAGGTCAAGCCTCACCTCTACAAAACCAAACCCTACAAAACCTATCATCTCTTCTCAAAAACCTATTCAAACTTGGGCGGACATGGTGAAGGTAAGAAGAAGATCAAACAAAATTTATTGAATCTCGGGCTCGAAACAGCATGTGATTCAAAAATGGATAGAATCACTGTCCAAATCTCCTGAAGTTCTTCAGGCTCTACAAAACATAACTCAGGCCAATCAGGCCCAGAAAGGTAAGTCTACAAAACCTATTTCCAAAACCCAGGGGAAAGGAGAGTCTTCCTCTCAAAAAACCCTTTCTCAAAATTTTCAAAACATTTCTCAAGACCATGAGATTTTACAAATAGATTTTCAAACGATGTTTCCCAACCAAATTCTTCTCAAATAGTTTTGTCTCAAACAAAATTAAAAAAGAAGTCTTCGGAATGGATTACAAAAACCCATTTTCAAAATGTTTTGATCATAGAGGATGAGTTCTTACACCAAGATGCCTCTATGGCAATTTCAAAAGCCTTTACAAAAGGATGGTATTACAAACCTTGGGATCTTTCCAAAACCCAAGCCTACTACCAGGCAATACTTGAATTTACTGGCTCAGCAAAATTCAAACATTTTTATCTAAAAGAAAATCATCTCGATCCAGCTTATTCAACCCGCCACATTCAAAACATCCTTAATCCCTCGATTGGGGACAAGACCTTACAAAACCAAAAATCTTCCCATTATCATTCCAAAACAAGATTGACCATTGCCAACATTTCACCATCGGGATTACCAATGTGCATGGTACAATACCTTCCTCATACAAAATCACAAGAATAGTCATTCATGGTCGTTCTATTTCCAAAACATTTGATCCTTCCAAAACCCCTTCATGGTTTGCTCGGTGGTGGAAGTATTTTGGTGCACTACCCAAATTCTTATACCGTAAATATCAGAGAGTTTAAACCTTTTAAAACCCATTACAAACCCTCACCCAAAGAGAAAAGGTTTCCTCCTCTTCTCTTGTTCTTCAAAATTCTTTTTACCTTGGGTTCTTATCTGTTCTTTGAATTTCGACCCCAAGATGGATGAATACAATCATCGTAAGGTTCAAGGTAAAATGGTGGGATTCATTTAATATCCTAAACAATTACAAACCAAGGAGTAAAACTCTTAAGGAAAAACCTTTGCCACCAACTCCTATACAAAACTTTTCAAATCAATTGTTTTTGGCCCAAAGATCACATGCTATGGCAAGATTAGCAGGAGCTAAAAATGATGAAGAATATTTTGCAATAATGGAACAATTATTGCAAAATGTAACCAATTCATCTGCACCAATTCACTCGTAACCCATCATAGACTTGGGAGATGATGATGAACAAGGTTGTGGTACCTCTTCACAAATACAAAATCTGTTGTAAAAAGAGTGGTCCAAGCTCCACTCCGATAAAAAAAAAAAAAAAAAAAAAAAAAAATAAAATAAAAGAAAATATTTAAGACCCAAGAAAAGAAATTTATATGCAAAATTATCTATCTTGCTTTTATTCTCTTTTCTACTTTTATTTTTACTCTTTGTAAATTTGAACTTTTACCTTTCTCTTTATTCTCTTTTGTAATCATTTTTACTTTGTTTTCTTTTACTTTATTTCAAAACCAGACAGGACACTGTTCACCTGTCATATCTTGTACTGTTCACTTTTTACTGTTCGCATGTGAAGGAGACAAGAATCACTGTTCACACGTGAAGGCATCAAGTGGCAGACACTGTTCAAACTTTTTAAAATTACAAAAATGCCCCTGGACCCTTCTATTTAAGAAGGCATTCATCCAAGGCAAAGCAGAGAGTTTTCTTTAGAACTTCAGAGCTTTTACAAAGGAGCCAAAGCTTCTCCAAGCTTCTCCATCCCCAAGCATCTCAAGTCCTAGAGAGTTCTCGCCGAGGTTCAGAAGGAGCAAGAAGGTCGATTCACTTCCCATCTAGCCCTACCTCTACCTCACCTACAAACCTACAAACCCTGTACTTCCTTGTAGTAGATCTTAGGAAGCTCATGTGTTGAGCAACCTTTGTAAGTTCTACCCGGAATTACATCTCCAAAACCTTTGTACAAATCTTACAAATTTTATAAGATTTTGAAGTAAGTTTTCTTCAATTTCTTTTACAAAATTTCTTTAGCATGCATATGGTCGGTTCAACCGCCTGATCTGCATAAATATACGTATATATATTCATAACGGACTGGCTCTACCGCCTATTGAATATATACATGTATATTCATATTTAAATTTACAAATTTAATTTTTATCTTTGTTAAGTATATATATTCTTAACGGACTGGGTCTGCCGCCTGTACTCAAAACTTTTCAAATCAATTCTTTTTTGATGGTAGAGTATTTCTTTTGACAATCATTCCAATGTGCAGAATGGAATTGAACTATTTTTTCTTTTCCGTTTTGAACTTGTTTTAAAATTCCACCATAACCTAACTCTGAGGCATCTGTCTCGACGACCTTAGGGGCTAATGGATCTGCCAAATGCAGACAAGGAATGGTTTGGATCTGTTTTTTGATATGACGGATCACTTCAGTGTGATGATCTGTCCATAGAACAGGGTTTTTCTTTAACCTATCATGCAAGGGTTTTGCTAGACGGTTAATATTCGGACAAAAATCTAAGACATAATTCAAGCTACCTAAGAATCTTTGCAGCTGGGTTTTATCTAAGATTTTGTCTGGAAATTTGTTTGAAAATTCTAGACTTCTCTCTATTGGAGTAATGGTTCCTTGGGATATGTAATGACCTAGAAACCTAACTTTGGTTTGGAAAAGAGAAATCTTTGATTTTGAAACGGCAAGGCCATTTCGTTTTGTAACAGAGAAGAATGTTCTTAAGTGTTTGAAGTGTTGTTCAATTGACTCCGAGAACACAAGAACATCATCTATGTAGACTATGCAAAATTTTGAATATGGATTGAAGATTTCATTCATAATTCTCTGGAATTCTGATGGGGCATTTTTCAGGCCAAAAGGCATGACTTTCCATTCATATTGTCCAAAGGGAACTGTGAATGCGGTTTTGTATCTATCTTTTGGATCAATTTGTATTTGCCAAAATCCTGATTTCATATCAAATTTGGAAAACATAAATGCAGAATGAAGTTTTTGTAAAAGATCTTTTTTGTTTGGAATTGGATATCTGATCCATTTCAAAGCTTTATTCAAAGGTTTGTAATTACAGAATAACTTTTCATGTGATCTTTGGGCCAAAAACAATTGATTTGAAAAGTTTGTTCCTGAATGGGAAATTTCAGATGGTAGAAAAATACAGTCTGAACATCCTCCCCTTAGGATAGTAAAAATTCCCCACTTGGAACAAACAGTAGAAGCAGCCCCTTACAAAATTTCAAATGAAAGTGATTCTGTAAACATAAAAAACATTGTTTTACAGAATAACTTTACAAATGCCCATTTGCATACCATTGGTAAGCAATTACAAAAAATGGAACAAAACCAACAGGCTACAGTTTCCCAAGTTGAAACTAAGCCAGATACAAAATTGAAAAACCCAATTTTCAAACCATTCCAAGTTTCAAAAAATAGTCAAAAGGATTTACAAAACAACAACAATTCTGAATTCATCCAAGCTTTGAGAGACATGAAGACTAGGTTAGAAGCTTCGACTTCTACTCCAGTAGCACCTGAAACACCTCAAACTTCCCAAAGGAGTGTCAATATAATTGAGGAAGGTTCAGATTCAGATATCCAAAGCCAGGAAAATCAGCCCATTCAAACGAACTTTGTTTCTAACAGTAACAGGATTAACAGATAGTTTTTTCTCTGCTTGTTTAGCAGATATTTTTTCTTCTGCTTTCTTTAGAAGATCTTTTAGAGCTGCAATGAACTCAGATCGATTATCTTCTGGCTCCTGTTGTGCAGGTTTTGTAATTTGAGAAGGTTTTGAAACTGGAACTGGTTTTTTGAAAGTTTTTGGAGTTTTGGAAAACGGATATGAAATGTTATGCTGTTTAGCATACATCTCAAACCAATCAAAGAAAAGAATATGAACCCTGTGTTGGTGTACAAAGTCATAATATTTCTTTTGAATTTCTTCTCTTTGATTATCAAAATTTTTGAAAAACCATATTTGCTTTTTATGATTTTTAGGAGAATAAAAATCATCACGCAAATATTGTCTGTTTACTTCAAATTCTTTTTCAAGCACATTAAGTTCATGATTTACATTTTCTGTAATGGCTGAAAAAGTAGGAGAAGTAGGTTCTGACTCTGTTTGGGTTTCATCACAATGCACTCATTTTGTAAATTTGTATAAACTGGATGTGGAACATTTGTAGAGTAATTTACGTTTTGTAAAGTGGATCTAGGTATTTCTGAAGTAGAAAACCTAGAAGAGCTAGGTAAGTCTGAGGTAGAATACCTAGGCTGTATATTTTGTATTTCAACTGGTTTTGTAACAGGCAAACTAATGACGGAAGGTATACGAGACACTCTTCCTATGTCAACAGTACTGGATGTTGAGGAATCATCTGAAAACCTAAGGCTTCTGTTAAAGCTAAGGCTGACTCTTCCATCGTCATCTTGGGTTACTTGCCTAAGTTGAACGCTTGGCTCAACTATTTTTGAAGATTCTGGTTCTCTCGCACCTTCTAAAATCCATTCTTCCGTAGGGTTATGTCCTTCCATTGGATAGATCTAGGAATTACAAGATTGGATTTTGTAAGATCGCTTGTAAAGCAAAGTTTCTCCTTTTTTGCTTTGAAACTTATGTTTTGTTGCAAAAGCAGAAATCATAGCTTTGTAATGAATTTTGTAAATCAGTGCAAGAGGAATAGATCCTTCAAGCATTTTGTAATTGTGAGTTTTGATTTGTAAAACAAGAGATTTTGTAATATTACCGCTGCTTAAGGAAACAAGAAAATTTGGATAGCAATCAAAAGATATTGGTCCATTGCATAAACTAGACTCGACTGAACTAAGCAAGGAGTCCTGGAAGTTTATGAACCTAGTATCTCTAAGAACTGCTAGGATTGAGGTGTTCAACCCTTCTTTTGTAAGCGGTTTAATTCCAACTTGGACTAAACCTATGTGGATGTATTTGTATTGTTTTTCACGGTGTTTTTGTAAGGATTTTTGAGACAGAAGAGAAATCGTCTCAAAGGGTTTTGTAATCTGAAGATCTCTTTCTTCAGTTTTGATTTTGAAATCCTTTTGAAAAATTGAGTTTTGTAGTCTGATAGATTTGATCCTTTTGTACTTTTGGAATTTCCCAATTATCTATACATTTTTCAAAATTTTCGATTACTATTTCTTCACTATTAACTATCTTTCTCGACTCGGAGGACGAGGTAGAAGAGTTTGAAGAAGAAAGCATCTCTGTAAAATTGGATTCATACTTAAAGAATTTTACCAGTTGATCTTTTGAGTTAAGTGAGGTAACCGCACCAGAATCATCGCCTCTAAAACGCCTCTCGGCTAAACACGGGACTTACAACCCAGGCCTATTTACACCTCTAAAGAAGCTGTCTTATCACCTTAAGATCATCTTACCAACCTCTCAAAATGTTTAAATGTGAATCCGAACCTTAAATAGAACCTTTTCCCCCCCAGGCTCTGATACCAAGGAGACCCAGAAATCGAAAGGGGGATGAGCTAACAGGGAAGAAGCAATAATCTAGATCTTGAACAATATATAAATAACTAAAGAAATAAACAAAATGCACAAAGAAAGGAAATCTTCAGAAATGAAAATTAAAGATTAAATATATATATTCTATAGGCGGCAGAGCCAGTCCGTTAAGAATATATATACTTAACAAAGATAAAAATTAAATTTGTAAATTTAAATATGAATATACATGTATATATTCAATAGGCGGCAGAGCCAGTCCGTTATGAATATATATACGTATATTTATGCAGATCAGGCGGTTGAACCGACCATATGCATGCTAAAGAAATTTTGTAAAAGAAATTGAAGAAAACTTACTTCAAAATCTTATAAAATTTGTAAGATTTGTACAAAGGTTTTGGAGATGTAATTCCGGGTAGAACTTACAAAGGTTGCTCAACACATGAGCTTCCTAAGATCTACTACAAGGAAGTACAAGGGTTTGTAAGTTTGTAGATGAGGTAGAGGTAGGGCTAGATGGGAAGTGAATCGACCTTCTTGCTCCTTCTGAACCTCGGCGAGAACTCTCTAGGACTTGAGATGCTTGGGGATGGAGAAGCTTGGAGAAGCTTTGGCTCCTTTGTAAAAGCTCTGAAGTTCCAAAGAAAGCTCTCTCCTTGCCTTGGATGAATGCCTCCTTAAATAGAAGGGTCCAGGGGCATTTTTGTAATTTCGAAAAGTTTGTACAGTGTCTGCCACTTGATGCCTTCACGTGTGAACAGTGATTCTTGTCTCCTTCACATGCGAACAGTAAAAAGTGAACAGTACAAGATATGACAGGTGAACAGTGTCCTGTCTGGTTTTGAAATAAAGTAAAAGGAAACAAAGTAAAAATGATTACAAAAGAGAATAAAGAGAAAGGTAAAAGTTCAAATTTACAAAGAGTAAAAATAAAAGTAGAAAAGAGAATAAAAGTAAGATAGATAATTTTGCCGCCATAAATTTCTTTTGCCGGTCTTAAATTCTTTCTTTTTCTTTTTCTTTTTCTTTTCTTTTTATTTTTCTTTTTCTTTTTTTTTATTTTTATTCTTCTTTTTTTTTTTTTTTTTTTTTTTTTTATCGGAGTGGAGCTTGGACCACTCGTGTTAGCCTTCCAACATATTTTGTAGGTTGTGCCATGTTTCCTCATCATCACTTGTTTCACATCTGACGAGACGTAAGATAAGTCGTAGTAGCTTTCATATTGGACCATGTAATTTTCATACTGGGTTTCAATGTGAAAGGGTTTTGGATTCGGCAAATGTTCGTAATGAACGAATATCCGAGAATATGTACCTGTATGGACTAGTATATACTCGATATCTATATTTTCGCCATTGTCAACGCATCGTCTTTGCTCGCCATTTGTTGAGTTGGACGAAATAATCTTCATGATTGCATGGCCAATCTGGAATATGATAGAGAGGAGGAAGTTTTGTATCCAGGTAGAAGTAATGGATTGCTTGTTGGAGCTCTCCATTTGCTAATACTTCTGGAGGTGTTGAAATTATTTGTAAGTTGACTGGTTTCTGGAGTAATAATAGTCTTCTGACTTCTTGAAGGACTCTATTTCCCAAAACCTTGTCATTTCACAATCGATTTTGTAACTCTGACTCAGCTAACATGCCCCATTTGAAGAGTTCTCGCGTCTAGATACCGGCACCGCACATCCGAGTGGTTTTGAAGCGGGGAATGCTGAAATCTAAGCTGTGTTCACAATTTGGATAGCACAGAGGTCGCAGGTTGTGACGTTCCTGAGTGCAGTGGAAACGGGGTTTTGAGTAGTACTCCCATTCCCATGACCATCCATTTTGACCTTGCTGATTGCTTTTTGTAAAGTTGAGACCTTTTTGGAAAACATCCACCGTTTCTTTGATTCTGATCGGATGATGTTTTGGAGGATTTGCTCATGATCTCTTGAGGAAGACCGTTGAGAACTTGTTGCCCGAATTTCTTGAAAGACAACGGGTTTGGAAATGTGCTAAGGACTATTGGCACCAAGTGAAGCAAAGAGGACTTCACTGGTGATAATTTTTCACATTGACCGCTGGGGCCAATGGTAATTTTACACTAGAAAGCCGTGGGTATCCTAGGCCTTCAGTCCTTCGCCTTTGAATTTTTACACTAGAATCCAGTGGGGATCCTAGGCCTTCAAATTCCTGTTTTTGTAATTCAAGGTGATGATTTTGGTTAGAAGTGGATGGATCTGATGGACTAATTCTGGATGTAATGGATTTGTATAAAATCTGGTTTTGTAAAAACTCAATGAATGATTGAGCTACCATGATATGATCCTCATGATATTTAATTCTGCTAAGGAGGTCAGCCACATAATTATTAGCTTCTTCAAACTCAATACAAAGTGCATTGAGAGCTGAAACTCCCAATCGTTTGTTTTGTATTAGAGTCCAAAGATTATCTAATAAACATTGGTGCCTCTCTGAGGGAACATATGCAGTTCTGGCTACATTAATTCTGAATTTCTGAGCAGGAGTTTTGGAGAGGACTATTGGTCCAAAATGGACTAAATCTCCATTGTTGGGTGATTCTGTCATCTGCAAAAACTCATGAGGGTTAGTTTGTAATAAGCAGTAATCAAATTGATTTTTGAAAACAAGCTTGTTTAAAAAGAATGTTTTTTGTAAATGTTGTCTTGTTTCCTGTTCCAAAACATTTATTTGATTATCAAAAATGGAATAAGCCTTTATGATATTCAAATTCTCTGTTTTGGGTTTTTCAACAAAAGGAAAAACAAGGTTTTGATTCTTTGTTTTAAAAGAAATGCTATCATAGTTGACTTTGTAGGGAGTAATGAAATTAATGAAAGGAGTCCCTAAAATGACACTATGACTGATATCTTTTATTAAAACAAATGAAGTTTGTAGAAGAAGATTTGAACTAGCTATTGAAGCCTCTGTTTTGTATTTGATTTTGATTTTGGAATTGTTTGCAGCTGAAAGATTTTCAGTAGTTTTTTCTTGGAATTTTTCTGGAACAATACCTTCTCTAATACAATTTATATCTGCACCTGTATCAAATAAGGCAATTGTATCAATCCTGAAATCTTTTGAAAAAACTATCGAAATTCTAATCAAATATTTTCTGAAAGAAATCTCATTAAGGATGAAGAGAAATTCTTTTGTAGGTTTTTCAATGTTTTGAATTTCTAAAGTATTTTCTTCATCTTCTTCTTCGATTTCTTCATTGATTTGTTTTGAAAGTAATTTTTGAATTGTTTCTGAGTCCTGTGCCTGTTTTTCTTTAAGCTTGTTAAGTTCAATCTTAACAGCTGTTATTTCTTCCTGGAGGCTTTGGACTGAAACAGTTGGTTGTTTTGAAGTCTTCTTTCTACCTAATATGGCCGTAAGGTCATATGTGTTTTTTGAAATAGAAGGCAGAATAGAGGGTTTTTGTATTGGTTGTTCTTCAAAAGTTTTTAAAAGTTTTCCTAAAAATTCCTGTTGTAGTTGAGAATCTTCAACCTGTGTAAGGATTTCTAAGAGTAACTTCTGGTCTTTTGAAAGAACATTGATTTTCAATTTTTGTTTTGTAAACAGTTCATTTTCTGAACTGGATGATGAACTTGTGATTAATTCATCAACTTGTAATCCTTCTTCTGTGGGTTCAAAATTACTGGACTCACCTTCAGTTTCAATCAAAAGAGCAGTTATCTTATTAATAACTTCTTCTTCTAATTGCAACTTATGAAGTTTTTTGTTTAATTTGCAAAAATTTGCAGTGTGGCCTTTGTTACCACATTTGTAACAAGTCCAATTTTTGAACTTTGTTTTGGATTGAGGACTAGGTTTGCTAGTCTTTTTTGAAGGTTTTTTGTAATAGGAATCTTTTTCTGGTTTTGAAGAGTTTTTGTATTTTTGGGATGATTTTTTGTAAGGTTTTCTGCTACAACTTCCTCCACGATGCAGGTAGGGTTTTTGGTTCCTATTTCAAATTGTTTGCAGAAAGATCCTAACTCTTGACGAGTTTTTCTCATTTCCCATTTCAAATGTTTTTGTAATTTCAAATCCTGACAGATTTTTAAACCTTCTTTTTGAGTGAGACTGACTAGTTCACCATAGGTTAGTTTATCATACGGGATTTGATTTCCAAATGCTTCCTTAATTTTATTCCTAACCTTTTCTCCTAAAAGGATCGGAAGTCCAGCAAGGAATTTCTCTTTCCAAAAGGGCTGACTAGAATCTTCTTTAAGCATTACCCTAGTAAGGAAAGTGGTTTTGTAATACTGAAAATCACTCAGTTTTTTGCATCTAAGATTTGAAAGGAGTTCGGCATTTTTATCCTTAAGATGAGATGGGTCACCTACGAAATGTAAGGAAATTGTTACAATCAAGGTGGCTACTGCATCTGGGATTGGTTGGCCTAACTCATCAAGAATTGGCACGCCATCTTCTTGAGTTTGTATGGATTCTAGAATCTCAGATTTTTGTAGGTTCGTGAGATGATAATCCCACCATCCTTTGAGCTCACCAGAAAATCCTGCAATGAGGAGTTCAAGAATAGCTCTGTCTGGGTTCCAGTTTGGGTTTTGTAAGCATTTGTTGCCATGGTCATTTCTTTGGAGCAAATTCAAGATGTTGTATTCAGACATACCATCTATGTTCCATTCATAGACAGTAGAGGCATTGAATTTAGACTGGGTCAGGATTTCAGATCTATTTTCTATGCCTAAGTCTGGAGCTGTTATTGGGAGAGGTGTTGCTACCCGCGGCCAATAAAGTCTATTAATTTGTAGAGGATAAAAATAATATATATATATATTATTTTTGAAATTAAATATATATTTGTAATCTGAACAACCCAGTTCAATAATAACTTTTATCCTATTCTATACCTAATAGAACTCTTAAAATATATATACCCTAATAATCTCTTTCTGCTAAACTTTGCTCTTAAAGCCTGTTTATCATCTCATTTTTCTACCAAATACTCTCAACATGTATTTTCATCATCTTTTATTTATTGTTATATATATATATATATATATATATATATATATATATATAATTGTTGTTAAAGTTATTATTATATTATTTTTTTACTTTTATTTTTTATATATTTTTTTAAAATTAATCTATTTTTATTAATTTCATTAATAATATTATTATTATTATTATCAACTTTGATTTCCAAATAGAATTTTTATATATATTCAATAGGTCTATCATATTAGTTTAGTGATCAAATTTTGCTATATTCTGGGTATATAAGAGATTCAACTATTTAATCTGTCAGATAAAATTGTTTCTCTTTCATTGAATATAACTATTGTCTATGAGGTTTCAGGTGAGTGGTAGTTATAGTACATGTTATCGTTTTAGTCCCTTCTAAAATTTCTTAGCATTAAATTTGTTATTAAATGAAATTTTAAATCAATGTTTTAATAATTATTTTACATGTTATTTTCTACAGTTTTATTTTATTATTGAATTTTATTCTGATTTTGATTAAATAATTGATTTTGTCAATTATCTCTGCATTAGAGCCATTAAGATTCCGGGAACAGGCCTTTAATATCTTTATATTGATTGATATCTGACTATAAAATTTACCGATGTGTTATATTGAATTGATTTAAGATTGATTTGATCTTATTGACTCTCTGAAATTATTGAAATAAACTGTTGGAATTGTATTATCAGTTATTATTTGCTATCTGAAAATTTTTGTTGATTTTGATTGATTTGTATAAATTGATTTTCTATTTTGAATTGGTACCTGTACTCAGTATTTATATCTGTTATCTGGCCCCACCGTGTGGACTATCACGGTATTAGGTTGCATTATTGAGTCATTCATAATTGCAATTTATGGTTTGCATTAGTATCATATGCATTGATATCTGTGAAGGAGGAGAAATGTATCTAATATCTGGTAGCGTGCTTACCATTTGGCCTTTGGTGATGTGGGGTATCATCACCCTGATGTATTGGACCATAAAAATTTTATTGAATGAATTTCTTTTATATATATATTTTATGAAATTATTTTACTAATGATTTTGATAGAATAAGCATGATTTTATTGAATAAAAAATTTATTGTCAAATTAATCAAGCGTCTGTCTGTTCCTATTCCGTTGTGTGCTATAATTATCATTCACTGAGCATTAGCTCAAATCATGTTTTCTCTGTCTGTTATCTATTTCAGATTAGTAAAATTCTGTAGCTGATCCAAATATTCAGTCTATTTTCTGGAGAGAGATAATTTTTGATTTGTTCTCATGGTATGCCCGAATTCATGTTTCCTCAGGCTAATAATTAGTTTAGTTTATTAAACAGTTTAATTTTTTATTTAAAATCTGTAGAGACTCCGTAGTTTACTTATGGGATATTTATATTGTTTATTCATTGTTTTATTTATTTGGATTTTATCTATTTTTTTAGGGTTAGTAAGTGACAATATATTTATTCAAGATACTCTGATAGGGTTTGTATGATTTAAAAATACTTAAATTATGCACCGGTTGCGACACAAAATTTTGGGCCATGACATGGGGTCCTATCCCCCCTTTGTTTATTTCTCATGCTTTGTTTGTTGATTTTTCTTCATGATTTAATGAATGTTTAGTTTAAAAAAATAAATAAATAAAAAGCAGTTAATATTTAAATTTTAGGAAGATGAAATATACACTTTTGTGAGTAAATTGAAGTGCATACATTAAGAACACACAGTAATTTACCTTGAATACACAAATAAAATAATTTTTATTATTCCTATACCTTGTTTATTGAATGCACTTATTAATTAAAAACATGTTCGAGCCTAAATGATAACCTTTATCGTCGTTCCTTTACATCTATAGAACAAAGTATCATAAAGCTAATATGAACACCGTGTTTTGTTTAGGTGAATTGTTTTATATATAGTTGCTTAGTTTGGCAAGAAAAGAATTCAATTTAATTCATATTACTTTTAGTATGATTTTATGGTTTTTAAAAATTTTTTTATTTTAGTTAAAAAATTGAATTCTTTCACTTATTTTCTTTATTTGAAAATTAGAATTTTAATTTAATTAATTTTTTTAATTCTTATGTTTAACCTAATAGGTGAAAGAATTTGTTTTTTTAAATTTAAAAAATTATTTAAAAAATAAACATAATGCTAAAAATAATATGATTGTATGAGAATTAAATTAAATTTTTTCTTTTTGCAAATGATTTTTTTTCCAAATGAAGCTAATAGATTCTCAAATATGAAAATTGATAAAAAAAAATAAATCAATTACATTATATTCTTATAAAATAATAGTTTCCAAATAATGAGAATAACGGATTCCAACCCATCCTACAATCTATTTATGTATTTTGTACACCAAATTCATATACAATGGTGATTTCCTTTTTGAATTAATTATTAAGAGTACCTTTGACTCTAAAAAAAAGAAAAAAGACCTTCGACTGCACCATATTATTGACAATTCAGGATGTGAATCCTATGCAAGAATGCCAAAGCCAAACAAACAAGTTATATATATGTTTGTGTGTGAAAAGCATCTGTGCGTTCCTTTCGCAACTCTAGAAAGTAGAAATGGCACAAATAATTTTAAGAATAAAACAATGTTTAGTGAAAGCTAAGTAGTTCATTCAAGTTGTTAAATGCCTAGCTAGTTAGAGTATTCTGCTTTCCACTATAACTAACCATATGCATGTAAGCTGGTAAAAATAAATAAATAGCATTGCAGAAAGTGATTACAGCAGAGGTCACATGCAGCTGATTGTGCAATGTCTGTGTATTGCCAATTCCAATGCCCAAAATTTTTTAAGTACTTTAATATATTCTCTCCTATTGCCTTGTTTTCTTGGAAGTCAAAGGCCGAGAAGTACGTAATAGAGTATTGTAATGGGCAAGGCAATCAACATTCCGAAGATAACCCTGTAAACACATTGAAATGAAAAAAGAAATTTTATCTTGCTAGCGAATAATATATAAGCTAAAAACGTTAATTAATCAACATTTACTTTAATATATATTATAATTTTTTTTAATTTTAAATTAACATTTTTTTCAATTTTTGATCCTTAAATTTAAAAGTTTAAAATAAAAATTGTCGTGTTTTAACTAGTTTCTTGGTTTATTTCATAAAGGTAAACAGAGTAACTTACGCAGTGCTAAGTATGTCAGCGTGGACATTGTATTCCTTTGCAAATACAAATGGAACGATCCCTTGGGGAAGAGCCGCCTGCCAGTAAAATGTAATTAAAAGATCAATTACAATTTGGATAGAAGATGAAAGAATGAATTGGGTAATAAAAAAAAAAAAATCGTAGTTAAAAGCCCTGCAAGTTGAGTTCATTTGATCACATTGATCAATTAATTAAAACAGTAATTTTTTTTAATGGGTTTTAACCTGAACAATCGCCACATGTAGAAGAGGACCACGAAGACCAGTAGCAATGGAGGTTGCAGCTATTACAGCAGGACCAGTCAGAAACCTTACAGCCATGGCAAAAGTCGCTACAGATTTTCCACAAGCTATAATTTTTGGTTGCAAAGCCATGAATAAACCTGTTTAATTAGGTGAAATATTATCAATTAGTAGAAAAAAATTGATTGAAAAGAAAAAAAAAATAATTATTATACAAGCCTTCCAAAAAAAGAAAAAAAAAACCTAGACTGAACATGGCCATTCCTAAACCGGCATCTGATAATATTGATATGGACCCTCTTACAATTGACGGCATTTGGATGTTCCATCTGCAGGCAACAAATTTCATCCAATTTAATTTGAAGGAATATTTAGTCGATTCACAGGTATATTAGCTAGGGTTCATATATTAGTTTACCTGAAAGATATGAGAGACCACACCACGCCCAAAAGGCTTGAATATGTGTTAGGGTTTCTTATCAGCTTCCTCCAGACCATGATTAGTATGAGCCTTGTCATGACACTTGCAGGAGGCATCTGGTGCTTTCTTGATCCATCGCCTTCCATATCCATCTTCTTTTGGCAATTGAAGGGGGAACCACTTGCTGCAAACTTTTGCCCATCCTCTATGTCGAGCTCCTTTTCTGCATTCATTTTCCCAGCGGGACTCATATTTTCAATTAATTCGTGCATGGCTGGATATCAAATTTATAACAGAACTAGTTAGAAATAACCAAAAATGAAATGAGGTTGCAGATGGGATTTGGCTAACCTCTTGAAGCGGCACTAGTTTCATGTTGAAGACCGACTTTAGAAGAATCTATGCCCCCAAAGTCAGTGGAGGCAGCTCGATGAACTGCATGTCTCAGATTCCCTTCAGAAACCGGTGAGGCACTTGAGCTCCAGACAAACATGTGGAGCTCCTTGTTAGGCATCGCACCACTTTCCTTTTTTCTAGGACCTCCACTAGTAGATCCTGAAAACATGGGATTAGGAGGGGGGTAAGCATTAAACAACTCACCACTCATACTTCTCCCGCCTCTTTTCTTCCCAATCCTCAACATGTCCTCATCAAAATTTGATGCTCTAGGCGTGGCTCCTTTAGAAGATTGCAAAGAGTAAACATCGCCAATAGCTCCCTGAAAACTATTTGTGTATCCGTGCTTGGGACTTGCGGCCTTGCTAGCAAACATGGCATAAAAATCCGTCTGGTTAAAACTTGAAGCCCTTGGTGTTGGCTCTCGAGAAGATTGCACTGAATAGATCTCTACACCTGTAAGATTCGAAGCTCTTGGGGTCATGGATGTTATTGAGTTTAGTCCGTGTGACTTGTTAAAGGAAGACACCATTGACGAGGCGCTAGATCTTTTGACAACCACATGGAGCTTACCATCGTCCCCGATCTCAGCATCTGCTTGTAATGGTTCTCGACCATTTAGCGAAATGACGTCAGAATCAACTCTGAAGGAGGTAATGGAACCTGCTGTTTCAGGGAATTGATCGGAGATAAGTAATTTGGCTCCTCTATATTCGAACATGAAGAGCATTAGAGTATACCAAACTACACTTTGCAAGACCACAATTTGAACCATTAGACTCCCCGAGAAATCTCCATACATGGCTTTCAGAAGAGGGATGCCCATGACCAAAGTGTTGGGGAGGGCAGAAAGAGAGAAGAGAGTGATCATCCACTCAAGGTTGCCACGTTTGCTGAAAGCTTGCCAAAGAAACAGAGCCGCAAGAATGACTACTTTCTGGAGAGAATCGGCCGCAATGAAGCGATAGTTCATGGCGTAAGGGTCGTTAGAAGAGATGAAATGGAAAGAGAGTAAAGGAACCGCAAAGACTGCCACAAAACGGTTAATACCAGAGCATTGATCGGGGGTGAAGATTTTCCACCATCGGACTGAGCCATAGGCAAGTATCATAGCAACATATAGAGGAACAATCGCAGCAAGAACATCGTAAATGTCCTTACCTGTAATCATGGCTAACGAAGAAGAAGAAAAAGAAGAATTGTGTGTGTGGCGAGAGAGAGAGAGAGAGAGAGAGAGGAGATAATTATGGGGGGGCTTTCTTGTATCTCCACTGGAAAAGGAGGCATAGATGAAGAAGCAGGTAGCAGTTAATTTGTTCAACTGGTCGATAGATTCGATATTATTTTAATCTTTTGGAAATAAAAAATGAGATTTTTTTGTACTTTTAAATCTAATTTGATGGATTACTGTAAGTAGCCAAATACGGTTTGATGCAGACATGAAAAGGACAGCGACGAAGAAAGAAATATTTTCAACCAAGAATTGTCTTGGAGGGACACAGGATTCTCTGCTACACAAGGAAGATAACATGGGGAAGATTCATTACCAAAAGAAAAAAAATATATTAGATTATGGGTAATCATATATTTATTGCAGATAAACCTTACTATTCGCCACTCCACTCGTTCATGCACATGAGCTAGACAATTATCAGTGGTTCGCGGCAGCAGCAGGGATCTTTCCGATATATAAAATAATGCAACTTTGCCACCATCTGTATTTCTAGGTCTCTTATAATTTACATCTTACGTACATTGTTACACAGGACAGATCTGGAAATATATATATATATATATATATATATATATATATATATAATAAAAAAATGTTCATAATCATTTTATATATAAAGATAAAAGTAAGTAAAAACAGTATTCTTTTATTACTTGTGACAATTTTTTAAATATTTTTATATTTTGAATTTATTATTAAATTTTTTATTTATTTATTTGCCTTCATTATTGAATGAGAATAAATTTTCGTTCACTTTAGATATTAGATTATTAGATAAATGTAATTTTTTTTTAATAAGTATATAGACTTTTTCTGCAATATAAGTTATATGTTATTATACTCATTACATAGACTCATAATTTATTTTTTTATATATATAATTTTCTGTTAATTTTTTAATGAATAATATAATACTATGTATTTTAAATATTATATTTAATTATTTAAATAAAAATTTTAATTTTAATATTATTTTAATTAATTATATTTATAAATATTTATCAATTAAGAATTAATCTTTTATCAGGTCATATTTTTATAAAAATTATGTGTTATATTATTAATGTATAATATTAATTTAATTATAAACTTAATGTAATATAGTCAAGAAAAGGTATAATAATAAGTTTTAAAAAATTATACTTATTCGATTAGAAAGCAAAAAATTTAATTAATGGCAAAATAAATTAAAAATTAATTAAAAATGCTAATGGTGAGACTTCCAACACCCTTCTCTCTCTCTCTCTCTCTCTCTCTCTCTCTCTAGTAGCCCAAAGATAAAATAAAACCTAGGTCCAAAATGCAAGACAATCGTGGGAAGAGAGTCCATTTTCAAAGGTTATTTTATTTTCATAAAAATAAATATACTTCTATTTGTATACTATTCAGAAAAGAAATATCTATTTCTATATTATTTTATTAGAATCACAATCAATTTAATAAATGACAAGCTGTGTACCCGCGCCTTATTACGGGTCACCAACTAATTTTTTTTTTTTTTTTTTTTTTAAATCAACAATATGCTAAGAGCTTCAACATGTAGATCACATGCAATTAGGATGGATGCACATAGGGGTAACGAAGGCAATGGCCTTCCTAAAATTTTGAAAATTTTTAAGAATGTAGTGGTATTTTTTTTTTTTTATAAAAATTTACTATTTTTATTAAATTTTGTTGGGCATTGAACCAATGATGTATCTATGTTGGGTCAAAAGGAATTTTGAGCCCTTAAAATTTTTAAGATTATAATGCTAATTTTGAAAAAAAAAATAAATTTGAACCTCGAGTGTTTTAAAAGTTTTAAAGGTCTATTAATAATTTTATAAAAAACCTCTCAAATTCTTTATTATTCTATTAAAATAATGATATTGACACTTAAATACAATCCCCTTGTAAAAAAAAAAAATAAATTCAAACCAGCTTAGTAGCTTCTTCTTTTTCATCAATTTTATTTTATTATTTTTCTCTTCTAATAAATTCATGACCATCAACTTCTATTCTTTGAAATTTTTAGCAAAATTATCTCTTTTTTCTTCGTCAATTTAAAGTTTTAGTGGTTTTGTTCACATAATCTCATTGCTATTATTAAAATCTTCTCTTTACTGAAATTTCTTAAACTCAGGTTGGAAAAAAGTTTTTCTTTCACAATATTTGAAGTTAAAACCATGTCATTATTTTATTTAATTTATAATTTTAATTAAATTTACTTTTTATAATTGTTTTTAAAAAATTAAATTTGAAATAAATTAGAGAAACTTTTTTATTTTAGGCAATCAAAATATTTTGAATTCAATAATTCATAATAAATATTAATCTTATATTTTAATTAATAGCAATATGCAAATTTTATTTTTACAAAATTAAATTATTTATTTTTGTCACTATATTCATTAAATGTTTCATTTTTATAGTTATATGGAACGATTTTATTAGTTAACTATTATAAAATTATCACCATCAATCAATTAATTTGTTCAAAAAAAATTACAAAATTATCTGTCAACCATTACAAAATTATAACAAATGATAGTGAGACTCGAAATGATCATTAAAATTAATTTGGAGAATTTTGAATTAGAATGAGATTTTGGTTCCTAAGACCTTCGAAAGCGAGTATCAGGTAGGGTTACGTATGATTCTTGGAATTTTGAATTGAATTGAATCGAAATAAAAAAATTGAACCGATCCTAATTTATTTTATTATTTTGATTCGATTTTAATTTTTCATCAAGAATCAAATTAAAATTGAATCAGAACCAAAACCAAATTGAAACTGAACTGAAGAACTGGTTTTGAACATATAATTTATTCTATTTTATTTTTTATTTTTGAGATATATTATATATGTCACGACCCAACCTATGGGCCGGACCGACACTAGGACCTGGGCCAGCCTAAAGCCCCCGAGGCCCGTAGTAAGCCTAACTATTCCTCAACCCAACTCTACGGCCCATTTGGGCCGAATTTCAAGAATTCAACCGGACAGAGTCCAACCATAAAATGGACCATTCAACGGGGACTTTTTTACTCGCCCTACCTGTAAACGCAATATATAATAAATTGGGGAGCTCAGCTCACCCTCCACATAATCAAAATGTCATAACTCAAATGGGAGCTTAGCTCCCTCATTCAATCCCATCATGCATATAGTTAATAATTTTACAGGTCCAACATAACTTTTATAATATAGGCCCAAAATAAAAATAAGTGCTTCTAATACATGCGGAGTCTAAAATTTAACTCAATTGTACAAAATACATTAAGTACTATTAATGGACCTGTGAAGAAGAAGAGCAGGTTAGTCACAACAAATAATCCTCCTGTAGCCTGGAAAAAATAGATGAACAGGAGTGAGCGTTCGACTCAGAGAGTAAAATACTAATTTTAATCATAATCTCTATAACTATCTAAAGCTAATGCACCCTGTGGAGTGAAATGCAACATCGTCATAATTTTCATATCATAACAGCAAAAAGGTAATTTGGAGCACTCACACACCCAACACTGTTAAGCAATACATATATGGGAGCTGATCCCTTATACAACCCTCTTAATCCAACCTCTGCCAGCGAGTGTCTCTCAAGCCAGACTTTCGCTTAATAAACCAAATGCAGGGTCCTAGCGAGTGTCTCTCAAGCCGTGTCTACCCCGAAGGACTGGGTCCTAGCGAGTGTCTCTCAAGCCGTATCAACCCGTCCTGTCCATATCCAATACCATACTACACACACGCCACGTACACACACTGCTCCAAATTATCACAAATAACATCCATGACACTTCAACAATTATGAATGTAATATAAAACGTGCTTAGTATTTAACTACATAGATA